>NC_046368.1:6595642-6753142 GCF_011125445.2 Fundulus heteroclitus | reverse complement strand
CAACTTGTTAGCAAGCCATGCTAATACATACTAATGTTTACCTGTTACAATCAAATACATTTTCTTACAAAAATGTGTTACTATGCAGACATTTACAAATCTGTTCAGGTCACAAAGTACAGCTGTTTTAAAACGCCATCAGGCTTAAACAGTAACAATAAATCAAACACAGTTTAGCATGCTAACATATGGCATGCTAGGCTAACATTTCAAATTTATTTCTAAACAAAGAACAAAAGAAAACAAAAATATTGTACTGTTTAAATTGATGTATCCCTGAATCTTTGCATTTGGCTTCCACGAAGCTAGGCTATAAACGTTTTAAGTGATTATTATTATGATAGGGCTAAAGGTTGTTGACTTTCTTAAAGCACTTAGCTTAACTATGGTCGCTAACAAACAAACCCTGTGTTTTGAATTCTTGAATTGGACCTTTGAAAATATACCAAAAGAGAACACAAACAGGCAGAAAGTAAGATTTTAACTCCAATAAAGATCTAATAGTCAAAACCTTGGCATGCAGTAGATTAGCCCTATGTAGCATGTTAACATTTAGCATGCTAATATGCTGTTGTGTCCAAATTACAGCGCAAAATAAAGTTTGGGTTTTTGAAATAATATTTTTCCTAAATTCATTAGTATTTTCCAGTCAGACCAATTTAATCTTTAAAAGCAGTCCTGATTATTATTTTTTTTTTGGACTTTGGCAGTTCTTTTTTTATTTTCAGTCTAAGTTTAGAGTAATTTTTCTGCTTTGAGATAGCAGCATGATATCTTAGAGGCACAATGTGTTCCTATTTATTTAGTTAGATTACAAAGTAAAACAATGCTGATGATGTGTCTGTCACTATATCAAAAGTTATTTTTTTTAGTATGTAATAGTTAACCTGATCACATATCAATCCCACTGGTTTTAAAACTTGTAACTGGAACACAGTGAAACTGGGCTTCATGTCCAGATCCTAGTTTTAACGTTAGCGATAGCTGGAAATCAACGTAAGTAGCTGCTGATACAGATTCCTGGTCTTCTTCAGAGAACCTTCTCATGTTGCAGTGATGCAAATGTTTGAACAGTTTACCTTTTTCTCTGTGGGTTGTATAATAGTTATTTTTTATTTTCCTACAAATAACAGGGACAAAAAGTTCTTCTGACTACCACAGTTTGAAGACCACAACATTGGAACATTAACTGAAGGATGAAAAACATCTTTTGCTGGGCAAAAAAAAAAAAAAAAAAAAAAAAAACAGAAACTGTTGCACTTAATTTAATTACACACTGAACTAAAAGAAACAAAAAACATGAAATTGAAAACAAGACCTTCAGAGAGCCTGGAGAGATATTGATCAAGATTAGAAAAATACCAGAAAGTGTAGCTACTTGGAAGGAAAATATAAAGAAATGATAAGTCCTTAAACTGTATTAGCACTACATGATACAGCCCACACCTTCACTGGAACTTAACAGGTAGTCCTGCTGAAACTTTTATGGAAATTAGATTGAACTTCCCTGTTTGATCATGTGTGTTAAAAAACAACAACTAATAAATGAGTCCCGTGAAAGCGCTATGTTCTGGTAAAGTTACAGAAAGTATTTTGTAGTTCTGGAAAAGGTTCCAGGAACATATCTGTATCAGTAAAGTAACAGGTAAGTTCCTGGAAACAACCTTTATAGCAGGGGTGTCAAACATACGGCCCGCGGAACAATTTAGTCCGGCCCGGTGGCTAAATGCATTATCATCATAAAAAAAAAAAAAAAAAAATGTGGCAATAAGAATTGTTGTCTTAATGCCAAAAAGAGCTTATCTGATTTGACTTTCACAAGTGGAGCAGTACGGCTTTTGCCATAGTGCTCCGCTTGATTTATGAATGTTAACTTTACCATGTTTTATTATGATTCATGCAGGGAATATCTCAAATTATATGGACACTACAATAGGAAAGTAGGAGAGGAACGGAAGAACAAGGAAAAAAAAGAAAAGGTGAAAGAAAGAGGAGATAATAGGAAGAGAATGATAAAACAATTATTGAAAAAAACATGTACTTCGTTTAATTGAAAATCTGTAGTTCCTATATTGTCCATGAGGGGCGCTGTGTTTTAATCACCAGATGGTAGCACTGAGCTTCAAATGTGGAAAATTGATTTTAAATAATTTCTTAATTTTTATCTGTTTGATGTATTTTGTCATGCAGGACAGTGTTTTTAAGTTCCAAAAAATGTGAATAAATGTTTTTCAACATTGTACAATCACTGTAATCAGTTCTTATGCATAATGCACTTAAGTAAATGTTTAACCGAGTAAAAGTATTGTTGAAATTGCACATACTTTTCTTAAAAACGCTGAGGATATTCATAATATATTGTGTGAAAGTGAAATTCATTTAACATAAAAATCAACAACAAGTCCACTTTTATTAGTTCTATTTAATCTTGCAATGAGTTTACTCGTGTAGCCCTCTTGAGATCAGATTAAGCTGAATGCGGCCCCTTAACCAAAATGAGTTTGACACCCCTGCTTTATAGGTTTAGGAAAAGACATGTCGGAGTTAAAGAAAATACCCGATAGTTCCCCGGAAACGCCTGATAAGCTCCAGGAAAGTTCCAGTCCAATAACTGGTAATTCCCAGGAAAGTAACTAGATGGTGCTTACCGAAAGTCTCAGGAAAGCACATAGCAAGTTCCAGCTCAGAATAGTGAGTTTAGGGAAAGGTTAATCTGTATTATGTAGTGCTACCCAAACTTTTGCATGATACTGGAAGTGAATGAGAGCGCATCCCCTCTGTCAAATACATTATGTAGGAATGCCCGGCAGTCAAATCTGCATTATGATACTAGAGGTACCAGCAGAATCATCTCTGAACAGCATTTCCTCAGGGATCCAGCCACTGAGGATGCTGCAACTAAAACAAAGAACATCAAGCAAAAGAAAACGATAAGAAAAAAAAAATGAAGTATTCACGTCCAGCAAAGTGAACAATTATGAACGAGGAAGAAGCAGTAGCAGTTTAGTGTTTTTTTGTTTTGTTTTTCTTTTTTGTCAGCACAGCGTTTCTGAAACCACACACACACAAACTCCAACCACTTCTATTAATAGTAGAACAATGCGGTTTACAGTGATTTGGCGAACTGATGGTGACGCAGAAAATCAGGACGAGAGAGAGAGGCACAGAGCAAGATCCAGCATGTTGCTGCTTGTAGTCTTTTAAAAGATATCTCCATGTTGTCAGACGGAAATATAGGTGCCTCCTCACTGGAAAAGGGCAAAAAAACATGTAACTCTTAGTTAATATCTTACAGAAAAAACACAAATTGTAAAACATTAAGTGAAACGTACACACATTTTCCCAACTGCCTGACCCCAGGGACTCATATCTCACAATCTGACTTGTAGTTCACATTATTGGCTTATCTTAGATTTTATTGGTGCAATTTGTTGCTTTTAAATTAGTGGCTGCTGCAATTTTATTTAAAGAATTGTTGCAAACTTATAAAAGTATTAACTCCATGACAAAATAATAACAGCTTTTGCAAATTTGTGTGCGCTGTCGCCCCCTAGTGGCATTTGTTTCTTCTTCTTACTCATTAATTCTTATTTATAAGACATTTATCTGCTTTTTTTTTTACACAGCTGATTACTTTGGGGTTTTTAGTTGTTGATGTTAATTTTCTGAACTGCAGGGTTATTGTTTTAAAACGAAGAAACTTCTTAGTTTCTTTGTTGTATCTCAAAACTATAAACTAATTTACTCAGATCAATGTGGAGTTGGTTGCAAATCAATTGTCGTGTTTTTCCATCACTTTTAAAGCTTTAATTAGATTTTTTTTAATTGAAAGATCATGTATGTTGCAGATTATTAGCTTGTTCATGCTGTGCAGTGACAGATTTCTTCCTGGGCCATAACAGCTGCTAAAGTAACAAAGGTTACCCTCAAACCCATCACATCCACAGCCCATACTGGCTCACTTTAAATTGAAGTAAAATGGGGCGAAAATGGGGGAATATAATCACGATGAGCTTTAAATTTACAACTAAACCCAAGATTAATGAGACATGGAAGAACAGTAATTTATAGGTAACCCCAGTATACAGGAATGCGTGAGGGGGGGGGGACTGAGGTTCCTCTTTGCATCCATGTTCCAGTTGTTGGTTTCTACCGCGGTTTGCCTGAGCCTCTGAGATCAGATTAACTCGGACGTCTGCAGGCTTCCCACAGAGCTGGACTGCTTAATAAGGGCTGAAAACCAGCGTCATACGAGCCTGAATGAGGATTTGAGGGTTATGTAAGAGAAAGCGTTGCAGAAAAAAAAAAAAAAAAAAAAAGGGGGAATCCACAGAAAGGTTTCGTTTAGGCTGGATGCGGACGGAGAGTATGAGAGAAAAGGTCTGAGCTGAGTCACACAGGGGCGGATGTCACAGGACGATGATGACAGCGGGACTTTCTGCCCCCCCCCTAAAGCCACCCTCATCAAAGGAGATAGTCTTTTAATGATACGACAAACTGCATGAGGGTGATAAGCAGGAAGACGTCGTCATTAACAGTGACATCTGATGGCTGAGGGGCCGCTGACTAATCATGAGTCACCGGGTGTAATCTACGTGTTTCTAATTTTTGTCCAGGGAAAACCGAGTCCCCCGCAGAAGACCCTCAGCGTCTCCACGTTCAGAGAAGAAGAACAAACACAAGTGAATGGAAGTGGTGGTAGATGTGATTTGATGCTTACATTTTTACGGACACTGCAACACAAACGAGTGATCAGCTCCAGCTGGGTCGCCTGGGTGAGTCTGTGTGAGGCTGAAAATGTATCAAGGCCACATTTCGTGAAGAGATAAACCAACTTTGGAATGTAGTTGAAAATGTTGGCTGGTTTTAAAAAGGCGGCCGCAAAGCCTAAAACAACAAATAAAAAGGGAAACCGAAGCGTTTATATCCCCTGACAAATATATGGAAGTACTATTCTTTAAAAGTGGGCAATCAGGTTTCTTCTCGCCTTATATGACAATAAATAAACAAAAATATTGTTATTTCTATTACTATTATGAGTGACACGCAGCTTTCTATCTAAATAAAGAATTCTGTTTTTTAGAAAAGAGTTATAATGTTCTCTGTAATCCCATCCAAGCTAAAACTGGAAAAGTTTTGTCTCGTTTAAATCCAGCCAGAACAAAATGTTTTTTGTCTTTTTTATGCACATTTTTATAAAAATGTGGCATTATTTAAAGAAGCTCATTGCATTTGTGTAAAATCTGTCTTAAAACATCTGAATAAAGGAGCAATCCCAATCAAGATAACTTTTTGGTTCGAGGAGCAAAAACTCTTACTCTGTGAAACATAACTTTAAAAAAGATAAATAAATCGCATGCAACATTTTTCACATTAACTGGTGGGTATTAGGCAAAATTTCAAAGATGAAAGATAATGGCTACTACAAATAAACTTGTAATTACATAATATATATATATATATATATATATATATATATATATATATATATATATATATATATATATATATATATATATATATATATATTTTTTTTTTTTTTTTTTTTTTTAAGAAATAAAGAAAAATAAGTGGAGGAAATTTATTTAAATTGATATATAAAAAAATCGAATCTCCTGGCATTCTGCATTTCTAAAACTAATACCTGCACAACGATGCAAACTGTTTGCAAATAAAAGCTTGGAACCCCATTATTCACAAATTCTTACTCTTCTCTAGAAATACACACCAATAGTTAAAAAATAATACAATAAAAAAGCCCAACTTTTATGTATTTATTTATTTATTGCAGATTACTGCTTAAATGATAATTACGTTGGGCTTGAATGTTTAATTCAGTCCAGAATTTACTCACCAAAATGTCCTTCTTGGTCCTTCAAAGATCAACTTATCCTGCATTATTATGCAAGTCTAGAAAGGTCTGAGTATTTTTTTTAAAGACCAGGTTTTGCCATTTGTTTAGATTTTTTTTGTGTGTCAATCCTGACCAGATCTGTAATTTTGAAAAGTGTATTTAAAAAACTGTATCAGATTATATCGTAGCCACAGACTGAATAAACTCCAGAGCTTTTTATGTTTTTGTCCAACACAAAGCCACAGATTAACGTCTGCGTTCGATCCAGAGACAAATGTTTTTCTGTTTTTTGTTATTTCAGTTTGTGAAGACCCATCATGACACCCCGTCGTAAATTTGCCTGCAGAGTTTACCAAAAGTATTCATACCCTTCCAGGTTTTTACCCGTTTGGATTTTGTGTGAAAGACTAACTCAAAGTCGTGCACCATTGTGAAGTGGAAGGAAACATTACACATCTTTACAGCAACCAGGCTCATAAAACACCATGAAACCCAGCAGACAGGTTGGGAATAAAGTTCTGGTTCAGGTCTGGTTCTACAACAACGTCTCAAGCTCTGACAATCTGCCGGGACTACCAAGATATGAAGGTCCACCTAAACCCACAGGAGAGCATTCATGAGAGAAGCAAGCAAAAGGCCTATGAGGACTCTGGAGGAGCTGTAGAGCTATAGAGGACTGTCTCAGAAAATTAGAATACTGTGATAAAGTTCTTTATTTTGTGTAATGCAATTAAAAAACATGAAATGTCATACATTCTGTATTCATTACAAATCAACTGAAATATGGCAAGCCTTTTATTGTTTTAATATCGCTGATTATGGCTTACAGCTGAAGAAAACTCAAATATCCTATCTCAAAATATTAGAATATCGTGAAAAAGTATACTAGTAGGCTATTCAACTAATCACTTGAATCGTCTAATTAACTGGAAACACTGCAGGGTTTCCTGAGCCTTGAAAAACACTCAGCTTGGTTCAGTAAACTAAATCACAAGTATGGTAGTGGTTAAGAGACGACATCAGATTCTCACAGTAACTGGTGTACTGACCATGGCATTACTGTCCTTGATTGGCCTGCCAATTCCCCTGACCTGAACCCCATAGAGAATTTGTGGGCTATTGTGAAGAAGAAGCTGAAAGACACCAGAGCCAACAATGCAAATGAGCTAAATGCCGCTATTGAAGCATCCTGGGCATCCATAACACCTCAGCAATGCCACAGGCTGATTGCCTCCATGCCACGCCGCATTGATGCACTAATCTGTGCAAAAGGATTCCCAACCAAGTACTGAGTGCATTAATGGACATTTTCAAATGTTTGATTTTGTTTTGCTGTTATAATTTTTTTTTTTTACTTGGTCTGAGGAAATATTCTAATATTTTGAGATAGGATTTTTGAGTTTTCTTCAGCTGTACGCCATAATCAGCGATATTAAAACAATAAAAGGCTTGCGATATTTCAGTTGATTTGTGATGAATCCAGAATGTATGACATTTCATGTTTTTTTAATTGCATTACAGAAAAATAAAGAACTTTATCACAATATTCTAATTTTCTGAGACAGTCCTGTACAGCTCAGGTGGGAGAAGCTGTCAAAGAACTATCAGTTATCGGACCTAGGAGGTCTTTTTTTGCAGTTTCCTGTAAGTCATGTAGGAGACGCACCCTGAACACACCAACAAAGGGAAACAAGGTGGTGGCAGCGTCATGCTGTGGGGATGCTGCTCCTCAGGAGGGACATGATTATGTCCTTGGTTATGCAAAGGTGGGTGGAGCTAAATCTAGGACAATCCTGGAATAAAACCCGTTAGATGGTGCAGAAGATCTGAGACCAGGGTGGAGGTTCACCTCCAAGCCAGACCACCAGCCTGAGACACAAATGGGACGGTTCAGATCAAAGCATCTTCATGTGCTGGAGTTTGACTCGAGTCCAAACGATTATCTGTGGCAGGACTAGAGGCTGATGTCACAGATGTTCTCCATTCAGTCTGGCTGAGCTTGAGGGATTTTACAAAGAGGTGTTGGCAAATCTCCAGGCTCTAAATGTGCTAAAGCAGTGAGAGACCTGGCCCCAAAAGACCAGCAGCCGTAACGTAAAATGGAAAGATGTTCCACAAACTACTGACTGAGGGGCACTTAAAGAGTTTTCATATAAACAAACAATTAAAACCTTTTTCTTTCTTCCACATCCCAAATATTCACCTCTTAGTGATGATCCATCACATAAAATCCCAACAAAATGCGACAAATGTGTAAAGATCCAAGGGGTATGAATGCTTTTGCAAGGCAAAATTATTATAATAAAGCCATTAGAGATTGAAAAACAATCTAATAATATTGAATTATAAATGAGTCTCAATTTAACTTCTCCCATCAAGTACGAGTGATAAGACCGTCTGCAGCGTTGGATTTGGCAAAAAGGCTTAACCTATCACAGATACGCCGTTTGTCATCGATTAAAGCCTTGGTGAGATTTTGCATTTAGAATTGTGAATAAAAACGTTTCATACCAAATAAACGTCCAGCTCGGAGTCTGACTGGCTTCTGCTGAGGGACGGCAGCGGGTCATCCAGAGCCAAAGTTGAACTGGAGTCCCGCCGATCTTCACTATGAGAGAAAAAAAATCAAACAAACTGATAATCTAGTTTTATTTAATTTTTTTATTTTTTTTTGCTATTCCTCTTGAAAACAACTGGATGTGAAGGTGCAGCGTTAACACACGAGAGCGACACAAACCACGTACCTGTTCTCAGCGTCCTCTTCATCGTTTTGGATGGACTCGGTAAGAGCAGATTTGGGAAGAAGATCTGGTTGTTTGGAGGAACTGTAAACTGTTGAGACGCCAAACCGTGAATCAGAAAGGAGGAAAAGTAGAATATTTTTTAAAATAGTCGTAATGCTCTATTTACAGTTTCCATCCAGGTTATCCATGCTTTGGGCCCTCTTCTCCTCCTTCTTCTCCCTCTGCGTGGACAGAAACTCCTGAGAAGATGCCTTTCCTGCATGGAGGGAACTCCTTTTCCTTTTTGAAGATGCTCCTCTTAAAGCTAATATATAAAATATAAAGGAAGCACGCATGTAATACAAACCGGCTCCTGATGCAAGGCAGAGAAAGGAGGAGTTTTCCCAAAAGCCAAAACTTACGATGAAGCTTTCTGAATACGGTTGTGCTCATGAATTTTAAAAACCTATCTGCGTAGAAACATGGCCTGTGGACTGACACCGTGTCCTGAAATGGAAAAGAAAAAGTCAGGAAGAACTCTTCGCTCAGCGGACAAAACAGATGCACAGTTTTGAAGACGCACCCCGTCGTGTACAAGAGCCTTCCAGGAGTGTTCCACCTTCTTAATGAACCTGAGAAGAACAGAAAAAAAAAAACTCGTCAAAGACTATTAGGGGCTTGATGCACGTTCGTTTTCATCCATTTATCCTTTTCAAATGAGACGTGTGTCCCAGAACACAGTGTGCACCAATAAAGTAGTTTGATCAAATTTAAACGACTCTTAAACATCAAATCGCCTAAATCAAATCTTAGTCTTACTTTCTCACTAAGCCTAAGAACGTAGAGAACATGGACCCGGTTCTGAAGTCCTCACTAAGACTAAGAACGTAGAGAACATGGACCCGGTTCTGAAGTCCTTCCACTAAGACTAAGAACGTAGAGAACATGGACCCGGTTATGAAGTCCTTCCACTAAGACTAAGAACGTAGAGAACATGGACCCGGTTCTGAAGTCCTCATTAAGACTAAGAACATAGAGAACATGGACCCGGTTCTGAAGTCCTTCCACTAAGACTAAGAACGTAGAGAACATGGACCCGGTTCTGAAGTCCTCACTAAGACTAAGAACGTAGAGAACATGGACCCGGTTCTGAAGTCCTCACTAAGACTAAGAACGTAGAGAACATGGACCCGGTTCTGAAGTCCTCACTAAGACTAAGAACGTAGAGAACATGGACCCGGTTCTGAAGTCCTCACTAAGACTAAGAACGTAGAGAACATGGACCCGGTTCTGAAGTCCTTCCACTAAGACTAAGAACGTAGAGAACATGGACCCGGTTCTGAAGTCCTCACTAAGACTAAGAACGTAGAGAACATGGACCCGGTTCTGAAGTCCTTCCACTAAGACTAAGAACGTAGAGAACATGGACCCGGTTCTGAAGTCCTTCCACTAAGACTAAGAACGTAGAGAACATGGACCCGGTTCTGAAGTCCTTCCACTAAGACTAAGAACGTAGAGAACATGGACCCGGTTCTGAAGTCCTCACTAAGACTAAGAACGTAGAGAACATGGACCCGGTTCTGAAGTCCTCACTAAGACTAAGAACGTAGAGAACATGGACCCGGTTCTGAAGTCCTCACTAAGACTAAGAACGTAGAGAACATGGACCCGGTTCTGAAGTCCTCACTAAGACTAAGAACGTAGAGAACATGGACCCGGTTCTGAAGTCCTTCCACTAAGACTAAGAACGTAGAGAACATGGACCCGGTTCTGAAGTCCTCACTAAGACTAAGAACGTAGAGAACATGGACCCGGTTCTGAAGTCCTTCCACTAAGACTAAGAACGTAGAGAACATGGACCCGGTTCTGAAGTCCTTCCACTAAGACTAAGAACGTAGAGAACATGGACCCGGTTCTGAAGTCCTCACCAAGACTAAGAACTTAGAGAACATGGACCCGGTTCTGAAGTCCTTCCACTAAGACTAAGAACATAGAGAACATGGACCCGGTTCTGAAGTCCTTCCACTAAGACTAAGAACGTAGAGAACATGGACCCGGTTCTGAAGTCCTTCCACTAAGACTAAGAACGTAGAGAACATGGACCCGGTTCTGAAGTCCTTCCATGGCTCCCTGGATCTCAGAGAATAGACTTTAAAATCCTTCTGTTAGTCTATAAATCCCTGAATTAGAACCTAAATCCATCACAGACTTGTTATCAGGGCATCAACCCTCCAGACCACTCAGGTCTTCTGGCTCCAGCCTGCTCTGCAGAACCAGAACCAGAACCAGAACCAGACATGGAGAAGCAGCATTTAGTTCCTATGCTCCACTTATCTGGAACAAACTTCCAGAAAACTGGAAAAGTGCTGAAAGCCTGAGTTCCTTTAAATCAAGATTAAAAACACATTTGTTCAGGATTACCTTTGACTGTTCTAGTTAAACTGTTTTACTGTTTTTGATGTTCTTTTTTTTGTTTCTACATTTCTACATTTATTTTCCTATATTTTAATCATATAGAGCACTTTGCATTGTCTCTGTACTGAATTGTGCTATATAAATAAATTTGCCTTGCCTAAAGAGTCGCTTTAAGTGACAGCAAGAAAGTTTGACGGTGGGAAAGGAAAGTGTAAATAAGAGGCTAAAGAAATGTGCACACCAGCCTGCATGTTAGCACATTTGAGAAATGTTGCTTATGCATGACCAAACTTGGGATGATGGTTTCTCAAAATATTTGATTTTATGATCGCATAAGAGTTGGAACCAGTAGTTTAGATAATTAGGCACAGACTGTGTGGCATGGTGGTGGCAGTATCATGCTGCAGGAATGTTAGCCACCTCCCTTCATGGTCTGTTACAAAAAAAAAGTTCTGCAGAACAATTTCTGCTTCAGTATTTTATGATACCAGGAGGATTATGTGTAACCCTTGAATATTTTTGCTGTTGGGAGTCTTTCATGAATCTTTACTTAGTAAGAAGTTTTTAAATGAAGGCCTGTTATGAGTTTGACCGGCTGTCTGCACTGCAAAAACAGAACTAAAAGTGAGTGAAATTTTCTTGAAATCATTGTAATTTTCCTTGATTAGAGCAGGTAAATAAGACTATTTGCCAATGGAATAAAACTTTTGCACTTAAAATAGGAACAATTCATCTCCATCGTCTTATTTCAAGTGCTGGATGTATAATTATGTTATTTTAGAGATGAATTGTTTCCATTTTAGGTGCAAAAATCTCATTCTATTGGCAAATAGTCTTATCTACCTGCTCAAATCAAGGAAAAATACACTAATTTCAAGAAATTTTTACTTATTTTTAGGTCCCTTTTTGCATCGTGCTCCCTCGCTCTCCTCCTGCACCTCCTAATTATCATAATCTGCTTCACCTGTGATCCTCTGGCATCAGCTCGTTAAGTTTGCTACCTACTCCTGCTGTTAACCTGCCTTTTTTAAACTGGACTCTCACAGGCCTCATGTCTGTGTAGAGCGCTAGCGCTCCTCCTCGCCAGACTTCCGACCAGGTTCTTTTCTTTTTCGATTTCCCAGAGCCATCGCTGCGCACCTGCACAGATCAGCCTCTGTACGTTTGCCCAGAGTTGCCTGTGTGCTTCTGCCCAGAACCATCAGCATATTGCCAGCTTCAGAGCTGGCAATATGCTGATAAATATTTTAATATTGGGTTCTCTGTTTGCTAAGGCATTACAAGACCATAAGTTATCTCATTTTACACATTGGAAAAATTGTAACATCACAGCTACAGTGTTATTGGAAAATACACTAAATATGTTCCAAAAGCATCCAGTTGTTCTGTATATTATGTTTTTGTGTAATACCTGTACGACTGAAGGATATCAATGATTCCTAAAAAGATGAGCAGGTTCTCATCTTTGTGTTTTGCAGGAATTCCACCCAGTCTGCAAAGAGAAATTATTATTATTCAGAATCATTTGCGTATTAAAATCATTTTTAAAAAATACATTTAATTGCAACATCAGCTGGATTAGAGCAGGGGTCACCAACATTGTGTCCGCCAATGTTGGTGACCCATGGGGGGGGGGGGGGGGGGGCGACAGGGTAGTCCCCCCCCCCCCCCCCCGAGGACGACATGTGGAGCCCACGACGCTGTTCTAAAAACAGCATAACCCAAAAGTGAGCTGCATCTAAATCTTTATTTTATTCTGTTACTCTTCCTGTTTATTCACAGTTGCATTTATAAAGATTTAAAAAGAATAATATCTATAGTAAAGTAGGAAAAATACATTTATTTTACATAAAGTTAAGGTGAACTCTGACTCTTCCAGTTCAAAGGTCAGTACTGGGAGCTCTCAGTTTCAAAAAGGTTGGTGACCCCTAGATTAGACAATAATGGTTGCATCAAATCCACACTTTTGTCATCCAAAGAAATTCTGAATGTTTTATTTATTTATTTATTTATTTTGCTCACGTGTCATCATCTGCCACCGGTTCTGGGTCCTTCACATTCCCCTGGATGGACTCGAGGGCGGTGGAGTAAAGTACTTTCTGTCCTCTTCTGCTGTCACATCTGTTTCCTCTGCTCAGTGGCTTCCTGTCCAACACGTGAATCCCCAACAGAAGACTGTAGTCCATGATCTTGAAGCTCTCAAGTACCTGATGAGCCAGAAGTTAAGCTTAAGTTGGCACATTAAATATGGAACTTAGACTAAACTTAAATTTCCGTTGCCCTTTTTGAAAATTTGGTTCAAATTCGTTGCGAGTTGGAAGTATATCCAGTCTGGAGCATAAGGGGGAATTCTCCCGTCAAACTCTCCAATCATTAATCTTAACAGCAAATGTCGGCCATCTAAGATCTAAAAGATTTTAACAGTTACGTTTTTAAATGTTTTTTCTTGTTTCCACTAGTGTACAAGACGTCCGTGTACATTCTCGATGTTTTCTATTTTCCTGTTTACTGAAAACGACAGACTTTTGTTTTGTTACACATAACAAAATTAGTCTGACTCAGATCACATAAAACTTTAAAAACACACTTCTGACGGATTTAGCCAATCAGATCCAGAATTGGCAGCCCCAGCATGTATGATTACCTTTCTACCATGGATGATATGTGACTGAGAAAGAAAAAAAATATTATATTATAAAAAAGAGACTGGGTATAAAACTACAAACTATGTAGAACCTGGTCAAACTGTTGGAAAGGTTTAAGTCGTTTTAAACTGTGGGAAAAATATCTCTTGATCTAACCTTAAATTGAGTGTTTGCTTGACTTCTGACTATCTGTTAGCTTGATTCTGATCGTGGATTCAATTATGGCTGTAATACTATAATTATAATAATATTTGTACGATATATACAAAGTCAAAACTTTATAGTTAAAATGGACAATGTCCACATTGTACTCTGAAATCTCTCTATCAGTGCATGATATTTGGTTTATAGGATCTCAATGGCTTATGCAAACAGTAGTCAACAGGGTTGCCAAACCGGCCTGACAGTTTCCAGCCCAAACACAATGTAAAAAAAAAAAACTGTCCAAATCTCAACCTCTCTTGAAATCACATTAAAAGTGAATAACTACTGAACGCATAATGAAGAACACGCTGTTATAACTAAGGCAAAGAAAAATAGGTTGCACATACATGCTCCCCATAAAATGTGCACCCAGGAAGCCAAATAGCTAACCTACACACAATGATCACTTTACAAATCATGTCATCATAGCAACCACAAAAAAACAACATGAGTTATATATCTAACTAAATACTAATTTTTTTTCTTTGTTCCTCTCACACAGTGTGGATCAATCTTTAGGGAATTTATAATTGACGATAATCTTTCATAGTGACAGTTATTAACCAATTACTGTTAATCCTTGATTATGTTAGGCTGGACATAGACATTTCAAAATAAATTAAGTAAGAAACAATTGAGTGCAAGGAAATGGCATTTTATTAAAATGTGAAATTTATTTAACTTTTCTGCCACACCATGACTATAGTGATAGAATACTCCTATGAATAGTAGCTACTAGCTAAAAGCTCTCCAAATGTTGAGAAAAGCAGCCCAAATTTTAATAAGCCACCCAAGGCTATTTATTACAGGCCAACATGTTCAAAAGAAGCAAAAACTGCCAAATCTGACAACAATTTTGACCACAGTAATTTTAGCATATCACAGACTGGATAATAGCTAACTAGCTGCTAACTAGCTGCTAACTAGCTGCTAACTAGCTGCTAACTAGCTGCTAACTAGCTGCTAACTAGCTGCTAGCTAGCTTATTGATTTGGATTAGTTTTTATTTAAATTTAAATTCACTGTTAGTATGACTCAGATTAGTTGGTAGTTTGACTCTGAGCAGCTGTTAGCATGACCGTTGGTATCTGTTAGCACCTTGGCTATGGTTCGCCGTTAGCTTGACACAGATTAGTGGCCAACCTGACTCTGAGCAGCTGCTAGCATGTCTTTTGTTAGCATTAGCATGACTCCAAAAAGTTCACTTCATTCTCATTTGTTCTGAGCTCAATTCTACCCAATTCTGTGTACACGTATAATATGTATATGTACATGTTTGTTCTTTTGTTTTTATTAAATGCAGATCTCCCTGCAGTCTGCCTAATTTTATATCTAATCTATTTATCCAAACAAATACTAGGAGAAAGATGTGTGAATAAGTTGATAGCAGCTAATGTCATGTTTTATCGATTTCTTGCCATCATAGACAACATCTTTTTTTTGTTAAAAGAATACCACAAAAATATTTGATTGTGAGGATTATTTGGCTGATCGTGACCGTGGCCGACCAGTATTTTTCAAAAATGTTGTGGAAAAATCATTCAATCTGGCTGCTGCTTGGACCAATTACCTATTTCCTTTTCTTCCTCCGTCTCCATCTTGAGACCATCACTTCTTCTCCATTTAGTGTTAAGACGATATTTCTGTTTATACTTTTGTGACTTGATTCAGCTTCCTTGTGGACATAGTATCCATATAAAAGCATCTATTGAAACTTACATCATACAGTGTGATATGGGCTCCACATTTTAAGAAATCAGGCTCAAACAGGGATAAAGAGTGCAAGTTCTTGACGATCTTTAACATTGTATTGTGTTTGAAGGATTCCTAAATGAAAAAAGTTAGAAAATGGACCTTGGAGCGAAGTAAGCTGGTATTAAAGTTTAAAAAAGTTAAAGCTCTTTTTCTGCAAACCAAAAGTACAGTATGCTCTAAGCCTCCAGTCTCAGACCAAAACTCTGATTTGATGAGGTAACCCCAGCAAACAAAAGAGGCTCTTAGTACACTGAGTTACCTAACACACAAACTGATGTTATACAGCCAACCAGTTAGAGCTGTTCGGCCTGATCGTCTGTCAGGTGTTTCGCCCTGTTGGGTGTTAATCCTTAATCAACTGACCATTGTTGTAAAATAAAATAACAGGCAGGAACTGATGTCGGCGTCAAAACAGTTAGAGAATAAGCGACTGGTGCACAGATCAGTATACTGCTCTGCTGTGATTGCGTTGCTTTATCAAAGCGGGGGGAATTGTGCAGCGATAGTCGGCTTAGCTCAGAGCAGCAACGAGCAAGGAGTTAAACCCTGCTGCGAACTGAAGCGATAAGTTGATTGAACAACCAAGCAAATACGACTCAAACTCAATTTCTTTGAGTGTTGGGGCCTGGGGAATTTCATGGGAACAACAAGCAGCTGAAATGAGTTGATAATGGAAATAAGCACCAGCTGCTGCTTCTCTTACACAACTGCATCTCCAACTAATGAATATTGCCATGTAAGCCTAGATTTATTCCTATTAGTGAGCCATGCAATCAGTTTGTATCGCTCCCTTCAGGACAAATGTTGACATAAGGACCATATGGCAAGTTGGTCCACAAGTGGTTTCAACCACTTGATCTTAAACGAAGTGGCAACATGAGGTCAAAATGTACCTTCTGAAAACTTCTGAGTCTCTCCTACTGATGTACTTTAAAAAAGTTCTCCTATCTTGCAGCTTTCTCATACATTTTCCACTGTGAGATTATGGCTGCCCTGTGAGATGTTTGAAGCTTTACTGTTTTAGAACATCATGCTTCCCTGATCTTCATGATGCTGTTTGCTCTCCACTGTTCTCCTCTGAGGCCTTCACAGAACAGCTGGGTTTATACTGAGAATAAATTACACTCTGCTGGATTCTATTAGCTAATTAAAGGGTTTCTTCAGTGCCTTGGCTAAACAGGATTTTCTTTAAGGCTTTCAGATTACATGGGGGTAAAATAGAAATGCACATAATGCACATAATATTTTTATTATATTAAGTTTTGAAAACCATGTGTCCACCTACGCAGAGTAGTTGTATCTCCAACCTTTAGTCTAAAACAACTAAAAGGTGAAACCTTTCAGTTTGCAACAAACACTGCATTACATTTTTTAAAACAGTTTTATGAAAGGTTTTTCAAACAGCTCACCTTAGTATTCAGCAACCTTTTACTTTGACGCAGTTATGGAAATATGTGTCAATATAAACAAGTGTTTATAACTGTAACGGTTTAGATTTTTTTTTTTTTTTTTTTTTTTAGATCAGGGGTCAGCAACCTTTACAACCCGAGGAGCCATTTTTGCCTTTGGGCCAGCTAATAAGAATTTCTTTAGAGCCACAAAGGCTAAGTGAGCCTCCAAAACCTAATTACCACTTTTTACAATATTTAATACAAGAAATATGTTACGCTTTTTTAAATAAAATAACAATTTTCTAAGCTTATTAAATAAAGAAAAACATTGGATTCTTACACCGCTGCAAAAAGGGAACTAAAATGATTGTATTTGTCCTTGATTTGAGCAGGCTAGTTTAAATCATCTCCCAGTGCACTTAAAATAAGAACATTTCATCTCCATCATCTAATTTCAAGTGCAGATATCTAATGAGGTTATTTTAGGGGTCAAAATACACATTCCATTGGCAGATAATCTTATTTACCTGCTAAGTTTGAAGACAAATTTACTCATTTGAAGAAAATATGATCTACTTTTAGTTCCCTTTTTGCAGTGTAAGAGAATGAATACATTATATTTAATGCAACATTTACCTTTTTTTTCATAGAAACAACACCAAAAACGCACGTAATATCAACCAGAAGATAAAAAAAAAAATTACCCTACAAAAAATATTCCTTACATTATTGGTGTGAAAAACAGCATTCATTTATCACCTATAGATTTTAAAGTATTGCTCAAACCTTATCATATTTAGTGAAAGTTATTAAGAGACACAGTACAGGACTAAAGAGCCACTTGTGGCTCCTAAGCCACAGGTTGCAGACCCCGGTTTTAGATGGATAAAATTCAGTCATGAAAAGACTTTGCTTTAAGTTGCTGTTGCCTAAATAAAGTGGAAAATTGGAATGATTAGCTGTCACTGTGCTAGGTTGGTCCAGATCTCATTTGGCAGGCAGGGGATACTTTGTGTTAATTGGCAATTATACATCTGAGAGACCAACAATCACAAGCGGAGCTCCTCAAGGGTCTATTCTTGTTTTACTTTTGTTCAACATTCTATATTGTCTGTTCAGCTCAGATTATTATCATTGAGAATAATCACAAAAAAACTAAATTTAAAAATCAACTCTGTTAGACTTTTTTTTCCATAATACAAATAAAGCTGTTAATGCAAACTTACCCGGCAGTCTCTTTGCAGGGTCTTAATCAAAGCACTGTAGGTGTCTGGGTCAAAGTACAGGCCGTCCTGGTGCATCTCCTGGAAGTCCAGGTCTTTGTAGGTGGGTGAGTTCTTCACGCGCTCTTTACGTGACGCGCGGCGTTTGTATGAGGAGCCCTTCAGGTCGTACTTGAAGTGCATCTTCATGGCTCGTGGCAGAACATTGTTCATCACCACCACTCGCACCGTGACGCCGCCGCACTGGATGCAGTAAAGGCCGTAAAACTTGGGCAACAACGTCCTCGGGTTCTGATTCAGATTCTGCCAAAAGGAAAAACAAGGAAGAACACATAAAGAGATGAACTTTTTAGGTGTATTTTGTTGATTTTTTTTTTTAAATAAATGTTACATACAGACAATTCGCCAGAAAGATGTGTTTGCCCGCTTGCCCGCACATTTATTGTCTGTTGTCAAACTAGATTTGAGCAGTTAAATAAAATTATCTGCCAATGGAATGAGTATTTTTACCCCTAAAACAAGATAATTATATATACCACACTTGAAATAAGATGATGGAGATGAATTGTTCCTATTTTAAGTGCAAAAATCTTATTCTATTGGCAAATAATCTTATTTACCTGTTCAAATCAAGGAGAAACACATTCATTTCAAGAAAATTTTCCTTATTTTTAGTTCTCTTGTTGCAGCTTCAACTGTTTCTGAATCTCACCAGAGAGTCGTCTGGTTTGTTTCAGATCATCAAACAAATGATAGTAAATTAAGTTAACTGATTAAATAAAAAACAGCTTTCAATTAATAATTTTATTTATTTAAACCAACCTAACCTTGACTGCATTTGCTACACCTGGCAGCAACACATGGCAACATGATAATGGTCAAAGAGTCTTTTACAGCACAGTGGAGGTTACAAAGCCTTGTGAAAATTGTTTTAACTAAGCTCCTTTATAGGAGTAGTGACCATAAACAGCTCTCTTACGGTAATGTAATTGGATCTCTATCAGATTTAAGTTTAAGTTTGACTAGGACATTCAAATCCTTACTTAGTTTTTGCTTTCAGCCCTTCAGAGGTGGATTTTCTGTTTTCCTTTAAAACGTTATCTTGCTGCATAATTCAAGGGCGCTTGACAATAACGTCACAAACTGACGGATGAATGTTAGAGACCAAAGTTTATCAAGTTCCATCAACTATGACAGGCCATTATTATTCTTAGTGCCAAGTCTGTTTGGCTTATTTTTCTTATAATAAATCTTGATCTTAATCAGCCTTTAGTTTTTATTCTGATAATTGTCAAATATTAAAAAAAAAACTATGACCTGAAACATTTAAGTAAAAGGAAAAATAAGATTCCTGGAGGGAACCACACTTGAGTTGTGAATTCAACCAATTATTATAGTGACACTGTCATGCCTGGATATCTGCTTATGTATGCCTTTAACTGATGAATAATTTGAGCTTTAATGTTGTTGTACACTGCAAAAAGGGAACTACAAGTAAGTAAAAATTTCTTGAAATGAGTGTATTTTTCCTTGATTTGAGGAGCTAAATAAGATTATTTGCCAATTGAATGAGTATTTTTACCCCCTAAAATAAGATAATTAGATATCCTGCACTTAAGATAAGATGATGGAGATGAAGTGTTCTTATTTTAAGTGCAAAAATCTTATTCCATTGGCAAATAGTCTTATTTACCTGCTTTAATCAAGGAAATATTCACTGATTTCAAGAAAATTTCACTTACCTTTAGTTCCCTTTTTGCAGTGTATGTTTTTGTCTTTTTTTATTTTTCATGTCTGTATTCTATATGAATCTTTTTTTGATCATATTTTAACAGGTTTTCCTTGTTTTGTCTTATTTATTTATTTACTTATTTTTATTTATTTTTTCCCTGTCTTTCACCGTGTGGGTTTTTTTTGTTGACGTTGTCGTTGTAGCGGTTTGCTTGTTCGCCTTGTTCTGCATAGTATAAGACGCTTTTATGCTTTTGTACAAAGCTTTTCCTGTATAAGTTGAAAAAGTAATAAAGATACGTTTAAAAAAAAATTTAAAATGTAAAAAAAAAAAGAAGATATCTGTAGTGAGGTAAGCACTTTTTTCAGAGCACTCTGTGATAGAGTCACTGTTGGGAAACATCTGCGTCAGCAACCCACCATGTAGTAACCAGGAAGTAGCTTCTGCAGAAACTCCGCCTCTTTGTGCTGCACCGTCTTTATGATGAACTCATCGTCGCTGGTGAGGTAGAACCAGGAACTGCTGGCTCCAGGGTTGGAGAGCTCTATCAGTGGCTCCTTGCAGATGGAGTACTGAAACAGAGTGATGCAACAGTCTGACCACGACAGCATTTCACAACTAATTCAGAGGAAACCTTCTTCACATACTGAAGAATCAGAGGGATGTTGTAGCTTCAACTGTTTCTGAATCTCACCAGATAGTCGTCTGGCTTGATCCCAAAGAGCTCCCTGAAGTAGCGAAAAGCCAGCGGGGCGTACGTTTTCAGACGGAAATCTGGGAAGTGATGCGCTGGGGTCATGTTGCTGCCTTCACTGGAAATAAAAATAAACAAAACAATTTAAAAAAAGGTTCATCGGTGTAGCTGTTTGAATAGTAACAGCTATTGTGATCAGTCACAGAGGAAAAAACAAGCATTGCAAAAGTAATTTCTCTGACATCATATTTCTAGATAATGTCTGACCAAGAATGACTGCTTGTTTTCATAAAATTAAACCAACAGTCTGAACCGACTTCTGTGTTTCTCCAGCGAATTGTTCTGTGTTGCACAAAAAATGTTTGAGTGTGAGTTTCAGCAACAGAAATGTTAGGAAATGTTTCTCATAAAGTCTCTTGTGCCACAATCATCGGCCTTTCTGCTGGTAATATTTGTACATAAACTTTTCACTCACAGGACAGCTTTAAGTCTTCTCCTCTAACATTTCAGAAGATTGGAGTAGACATAAAAAGGGCTCTTTGGTAATCTCTCTCAATCATCCAGAGTCTTAAGTCCTCCTCCTTTTTCCAAGGACCCCTTTAGATTCCTCAGGCTGATAGTATTTTAGTATTAAATACATTAGAAATTATGTATGTTTTAAAAAATGTATATAAATACACCTAATATTAGAGATTTGGCGGAGATTAGATTCTCATTCTTGTTAAAGCCAAACTTGTTTTGGCTTCTACCTTACCTGATGAAGTGGACGGAGTTAAATATTTGGCCATTGTGTTACTCAGCTCAACCCCGATGCATCCTCAGCAGTGCCTCCTCAGGCCCGACAACATGAGTTTCACAGACCCCCCAACCTGTGGTTTGCGGACCCCCGGAGGTCCGGGGACCCCAGTTTGAGGGCCGCTACTTTAGATCACTCAACAATTTTTTTATTATTCAGCTAAAAGACCTACTTTTCTGACAGAAATCATTAAATTTCTACCCAAAATGTTTGAGTATTCTATAATAATAATAATCATGATCTTTATTGTCATTGCAACATACTTTCCAATTAAGTTGTTATCTGCATTTAATCCATCCCTCTCCAGGATGCAAGTGTGCTGCTCTCTAACCACTAGGCCACCACTCCACCAGTTAAGTTACCGTGACAAAGTTTTCCTCCCCCATGCTTAAGAGTGAGCATGAAGTCCCTTTCAATATATTCTTCATTTATTTTAGATCCAACAGCTGTGTTTGTTGCTGAAAAGCTCAATCTTAGTTACAGACCACCAAAGCACAAGGTCCCATTTTAAGTCACAGTGGCATTAAACTCCATATATTTACGTTTGTGATGGTAGGACAAAAAACAATATTTATACCTCTGGGAAGATTGCAAATGAAGTGTTCCTAGAATCTGTGATCAACCAGATTTGGTAGGCCTCTGCTGATTCGGTTAAAAATAATAATTTCTTTATATGTGACTCTTTTCTCTCTGAATAAATAGACTTGAATTAACAGGCAGATTTATTTTTGGTATAATAATGTACTACAGGGAATAAATGTGAATTCTGTCCAGGTTTAAGCATTCTTTAAAGTAAACCACTCTCCACTGAGTGGACTTTCTGAAAAGCAAAGGAATACTCCTATCTGTTGTTGTACCCTTCCCAGGGTGTCGTCCTGGGTGGTGAGCGATTTCACCCATGACAAAATCCACCAGTGGCTAACCACATAAGTCAAACTATTTCTCCCCCGCTGAGTAAAAATACTCAAAGCTTCATTTCCTTTACTAAATTCATTAAATGTGACAGCACTAGCGTCTTCTTTCTTAATTTGGTCCTTCTATTTTTTTCCTGTATGACATGCAATTGATTACATCTTTCAACCTTCCCTGTTGAAAATATATAAATTACTGCATTACTGTCACATACACACTTAAGAAAGGCACCAAAATATGAATAATCCATGTTATAGGCTTGAATTCTACCACTAAATGATACATAAAAACTGATCTTGTTTCAGCTTAATACATAATGTAGTGTAGGTAAATATTTACCTGGGCAAGAAGACGGTTTCCACCACTGAAAAGTCCTGCATGAGAACATCTCTGTCTGGTTTGGAGCTGAGGTTTCCAACAGCATAACCGATGCCCAGCTGGATGGCTCCTTTTAGGGCCTCTGGTGTGGGCTGCCAAACATATTAAATACAAAAAAAGAAACTAAATACTACTTAATTCTTGACTCCGTGTATTACATTTTCATCTCATAAACAGTCTATAGTTAGCATCAGTTAGCATCAGTCAGCATATGCTGCCGTTAAACGTATCTGGATTAGCATGTTACCCTCAGGATCAATTATTGACTTTGAGGATCCCTACTTGGTGTTTAGTGTTAATTAGCTTGTAAACGTGTAAAATGTTCAGTGGTAGTAATGACCTCATGTACAGCCTCAGATTGTTGTTGTTGTTTGAAAATATGCTAACATGTAGCCGCTAACCGTTAGCACTATTTGCTAACGGTTGTTTCATTGTCAACAATGAAACGGATGCTAATATTTCCCCATTCTGATGGAAATGCGCCTCTGAGATTGGTAATTATGTTCATTGTCTCTGGTCATGTGTGAAGTTACAAAGGCATTGGTCTGGTATTGCGTCTGAACTAACTGACATCTTTGGTGTTCCAATACGGATGGACCCTATGTGGCTGATACTTGGTCTCCCGGATGGTCGAATCACTGACAGGAAACATAAGAGACTTTTTTTAAAATACTGACATTTGCTGCTAGAAAGAACATCCTACTCTTCTGGAACAAAAATATTGCTTAAATAAAAAAGTCACGATACAACATTGGTATGGACTGCATTCCAAGGGAATACGTCACGTGCATCCTTCACTTCAAATTACATGGCTTCTATAAGATCTGGGGCCCCTACTTGCAGCATATCGGACCCACGCTGTCATCCTCCTTGCTTCGAGGATTTCCCAAATCAGTTTAGCCTGTTTTCACAATTTTGCCATAAGTGGTCACTATTTATTGTGCACGTTACAGCCTTGTTATGTCTGAATTCTCTGTACTGACTTTGATCTGGTCATTGTCTTGTTTATAATGAGGGGGAGCGTCACCTGCATAGAGCGCCCCACTGATTATGTGATATGGGTATGAATTACACAATCATTTTTAAGGTGTCCTGTCTGGCAGTGCAGCTTTATGAATTGATGTCTTGAGAGCCCAACAGATTTTACTTTCACAAGTGGAGCCTTACTGCTTTGGCCATAGTGCTCCGCTTGATTTATATATGCATAAAGTTGTATTAGATTTTATTCTGGGAATATTCAACGTTCAATGGACACAAAAAAAAAAACGGGAAGGTAGAAGAGAAAAAAAAAAGGAAAAGAAACGATGAGACAAAATGTTAAAAGGGAGAAAAGGTGACAAAAAAAGAGTAGAGGAAAAGGAGAGAACAATATAACATCCTGAGTATATCCTGAATATAACCCTAACCCTCTCCTAACTTTTATTCCAGAAGGTTTCTATAAGTCAAAGTGGTTTAAAAAAAAAAACAATAACATTCCTTTGAAAATAGTATCTTATTGAACATGAGTAAGATAGTGTAAAGTGAGTATTGACCTGTATGTTTTATGATCCACTATATTTTTTATTGTTCTTGCTTTTCCTTTTATTTCTTATCCTATTACTTCCAAGGAATTGTTATCTCTCTATGTAATTTCTACCCTTGTTCATACTGCTCACAGCCATGATGGCTTACTGCTCTAATTGTTTTTACTGTTGTTTTATTGATTTTATTATTTCATGTTGTTGACGCAACCTGCTGAAGGGACTACAGATGGAAATTAGCCATATGCTGTAATGTGGCATATTTGCATGTGCATTAATATGCAGTTTCCCTTTTTTAAATGAATAAACTCAAACTGAAAACATATTGATCAACAGAGTACTATAAAATTATTTTGAACATGAGGTCTAGCCACATACTTTCACTTTCATAAAACAATTTTAATAAAATGTATGTGATTGTCTGAGATTAGGCCGTTTTGAAAAAAATATATAACATCAGCACATTTTTTTTTTACTTTCTCAGCATCTATGATTAGATTTAGCATATATATATATATATATATATATATATATATATATATATATATATATATATATATACCCAATGACCATTTTATTATATACATGTTGAAAGTCCCTGGTTGGACCCCTTCTTACCTCTACAACTGCTCTAATTCTTTGCGCCTTGGATACAACACGGTGTTGGAAACATATTCCACACATTTTTTTGTTTTATTAAGATAATATCATGCAGTTGCTACAGATTTCCCAGCTGTACATTCGTGATAGAAAACTCCCATACCAACAAAATCCAAAGATGCTCTACTGCATTAAGGGGCCTCAGTCACGTACGATGACTTAATACATTTCTATGCCACTAGTTCACTCTGGTTACGTACAAAGGTTTTCTGACAAAATTATTGCACTCTGTTGGCTTGTTATATTTTATTTCTGTTTTTTTTTACACTTTGTTTTTGCTCTATTTCTCAGTAAATGAAGTGCTGATGTGTTTATTTACCATTACAAGACCACGTGTGCGATATGGCGCTGTGCGTGAAAAGGGTAAACAAGGAGAAGCAATGGAGCCCACAGACATATATACAACATTAAAATGACCTTATAATTAATAAATACGATCATAGTTATATGTTAATTCTTAGCTGTGAAGGGTGATAACAGTAGATCTGGTTTGTTTTTTCCAAACTGAAGTTTGCGGTCCCATTTCCATCCAACAACAATGCCTGTTCCCCATTACTTAAATCGTCTATTTTTCTTTCCATTCATTAGGTTACGTGGGATCCGAAGCACAGAGACGCGTGGTTTACATTACGCTGCACGGTATTCTGGTGTAAACAAGATGACAGACAACCGTTTATTCAGGTTCCACAGTGAAATCTTCTTACAGGAGTTGTTCAATGATTAATTATCCAAAATAACCGAAGTTTGCTGATCATGCCCCAAAATGTTTTCAGCTACGGTAAGAACAACTGTGTAGCTTCGGTCTCTGTGGTTTTTTTAATTTATTTTTTTCCTCTATCCGCCGGAAACTTCCACCACGCCACAAGGAAATTATCCCCTATATTAAAGGGCAGCTATATTAAATAAAGAACGATAGCGCTAAAAAAATAAAAGCATTTTCCAGTCCGATATTCTTAATACAGCCTTTAGAGTTATAAAAGGTAAACATATTGATCAGAATAACAAAAAATAACCGCATTATATAGCTGAGTATAGTTATTTTTGATTCCACAATTTAACTTTAGGTTCTTACTATAAATAACAAATTTTTATCATTGTTAACAAGGAACTGAAAGTCCAGTTCAGTTGCATTGAGGTGGTTGAAAATGATGGTCAGATTGAAAATGTGTGGATATTACCAGTAGTTTAAAGATTATAATGTTAACACATTTCCAATACTTCAGTTTGATCCCAGAACTTATCTGTGATGAACAGCTTTCACGTGAAACTGAATAAAAAAACTTAACCTTTGAATACGGAACCTACTGTTGACGATTAAATATGTGTCAAATATAGTTGTTTAAACATAGAAAAACAATCAACTAGGATGTCAGAACAATAATAATGTATTCTTACCTTTTTGTGATCCTTTGAGGTTTTAGAGGTTTTGGTTCCTCTTCCTGCCTTATCGATAGTCTGTGTTGACATCTTTTGGGTTTAGAGAACTTTATCAGAGGGAAGCTTGGCTGTCCTTCCTCCAACTCCAACTTCCTTTTTTCCACCCTCTAATGAATGGACCAATGATGCGCCACTGTACGATCAATGGGCTTCATGGAAAATGCATTTCGCATGTAGGGACGTCCTGTAGATGTAAAGAGAAGAAGACATTTGCATTAGGAAAAGGTTTAGCAATTGTAAAAACAAAGCCAGTTAGTTGTGTTCCTTGCATGTAGCCTGACCTCGTACAGGCTGTTCTGTCTCAGCTGTTCTGAGGTCCTTTTCAGTTTTTGTAAGACTTTACCTTCAGAATCCTCCACAATAACCCTTAATCCCAGTTAAGAAGGATTGTAAGACCTGTTACACACACAAAAAAAAAAATCTCCCACTTTCATAACGGCAGCCACGAGGCTTAGAGCTTAGACTGTGAGCTTCCCAAAACGCAGCCCGGGACAAAACAAAGGCTTGTTCTTTTGGTTCTTGCCTCACAAAATAAGGGTTATGTGTTCAAATCCAGTTTGGGCCTTTTATAACTGAAGTTGTCATGTTGTCCCTATTCATTCACGGGTTTTCTCCAGGTACGACAACATCAGCACCAAAAGCCCAAAACTTCTTCATTCTTTTGATTCCATCTTTTGATTCCTGGATAGGAAGCGAAACGTCTTCAAACTACGGAAAACAAGTCCAGTTGCTTTGTTTTTTACTTTTTTTGGAATTTTGATACCAAAATTTTACTTTCGCTGATAAATCTAGTTTCTAAAATCTAGCTTTATTCTAATGAAGTAGGATTGGTACGGTAATATTAAATGCCTTACATTGTGGTGTAGTGGTGTCTGTACTCTCTGGCCCATATTACTAACTTGGTTAAAGGAGCCTTTATGTCCGGTTGTCATAGTCTCAGATAACTGGTTCTGACAGTATTAAGGGGGAGTTGGCAAATGGGCTGATTTCCAAAGAACTGTTAGCTGCATTTTTCACATTTCTGAAAGTTGAGCAGAAAATTGGATTTCTTGACCAAGTAGGGAATGGATCTTTTGGTCCCTTGAATCAACACAGATTCATTTACATCATCTGGTATTGGGCTAAAAAGATAAGGTTGGCTGAGAAACGATCAGAGAAGGTGGGGACGTTGAACTTCCCAAAACAACTAAAGGAAAGGACATTTCCAACATATTACAAATTAGTTTCTATGAGTCGGGCGGTCTGTTTACAAAACGACAGAATCTTGTTCTCACTGTCTGACATTAAAGCCCACAATGATAAACTAATCCGGTTTTAGCACAACATTGTGTTTACTTGCTAAATGCCATCATAGTGAGAGATTTTATAAAGAGAATTACTTATTGTTTTGTTCTGATTCAGAAGTTTGCATTCATTTCCTTTCATGTTTTTCTCAAATTAACTTTTAAATTGTATTATGTAGAACAAATGTGATAAGTTGCTTTCGTCACGCTTCACGTAGGCGTTTGCTTGAAAGTTGGCAGATTTTGTTTTCTGACAAAACTGGTGTAACCGGGTCATGTTTGGAGGCTGCTGGACCACAACTCTTCTATGAGACTGAGGACTTTGTAATACTCGCTAAAAAAACATCGCTCTTTGTTTGGCGGTAATCTAGAAATGCGCTTTTTGGTTGATTTTAACAGTAAAATGACACTACATAATGAACCACAGTTCTGTACTGTATAATCTGTTTACTTCACATTACTGTAGATTTGCAATGCATTCTGGGAACATTCTAAGAAACTACGACTTACATAACAGTGATGTTATCCAACCAGAGCAGACCATGTTCCATCTGGAAATGAAATAGGCGACTGCTTCAGATGTAGGTGGAACATTTTAGTTTAATTTAGCTCTTTGTTTTTATTAATTGTTTCATTGTGTCATTTCCTATTTAAACTTTGCATGGTAAACATGTTTATGGACCAAAAAGGTAATTAAACAATAAATACATTTTCTGGGAAAATGTTTGTCTTTATTTCGGCCACTTATTTACTGTAACATCTGAACAACATGGCATTAGTCCAGATTACCCTTAGCTGGGAAGTAGGTTAAAGGCTGAACGAATCAATGCAGAAATGTGTTATATTATAAAAACTCAGTTTTGTGTTTAATCTGTAGCAAGAGCTAACCAGAGCAGACGATCATGCACTGGTCCGGCTATTCTGCATTATTGCGCAATAACGCCTAAGGGGAATTTGTAGAGACCTATTGACTCAGCATTCATGTTTTTAGACTGTTAGCGTACCCCAAGAGAACCCACACATGCACAAAAAGAACATGCAAACTCCTGATGGAAAGGACCCAGGCTGGGATTTGAACGTAGACCTGGTTTAGCACTGCTGCCTTGCTGCAAGGTTAAAGTGCTACAAACCGCGCCGCTGTGCAACCCTGCAGACGAGTTGTCTTCCTTTATCCTACATGCGGTAAAACCACAATTTTCTGTTAAATTGCGCTTGTTCCGTGGAACTGTAACAAGAATTAAAGTGATTATTTGTATCAATTTTCACTGTAATCTTAATTCACCCCTGAACAGAATAATCAGCTCTCTCTATGTTGGTTTAACTGTAATTTTATTGAAATACTGACACATCTGAACAACTGTTGCATTCAAGTTTCTGTTATTTATACAGATTAAACGTTTGGCAGTGTACGCCGAGGGTCATTGTCCTTGTGTAAAACAATTAGTAACTTCTCTCTTCCCGGTGGAAAACCCCTCCGGTGCATAACGAACCTCATCAACTTCAACACAATGACTACATCAGACTTTAACAAACCAGCAGAAGTTATGAAACTCATGTTAATTTCTCGTCTGATTTCTCGTTTCTTTCGGCATCGGATGTCAGAAACACTTTCATACGCAACTAATTTCTTTTCTTCTTCTTTTTTTTTTGTATGAAATGTTTTGGAGCCTTGAGTGAACTTGCAAAAAGTGGCACAGAAAGATAGACAGAAAGAGGAGAGCTGTTTATTTTAAGGCTCTGCTTCAGGATGTGGTTTTGTGGTCTTGACTCGAGGAGAACTAAACTGGGTCGAGGAGGGTCGTCAAGAAAAAAAAAAAAATCTGTTTTTCAGGGATCCTTTCTCACGGTGTGAGAATAGTTTGCATATTAAAATACGAGGCAGAAAAACCTGAACAGAAGAAAACCCTTTTTTTTTTTTAAATGTGACCTAGTGGTTGTTTAAAGTTTATGGCAGATGATTTCGCTGGTGAAGATTCTCAGTCATCCAGGTCATGGTCATTCCAAAAAAAAGGTAAAAAACAAAGCAACTGGACTTGTTTTCCGTAGTTGAAGACGTTTCGCTTCCTCTCCAGGAGGCTTTCTCAATTCAAAAAGTCTGGAGTAAACCGCCCATTACTAAGGGGTGGACCTGTTTCTGTTGTATTTGCATGTTATCTAAGCCATTACAAGGCCTTTGTTTGGCAGTAGTATAAAGCTTGGTACTCCACATTACTCCAGACTTTTTGAATTGAGAAAGCTTCCAGGAGAGGAAGCGAAACATCTTCAACTACTGAAAACAAGTCCAGTTGTTTTGTTTTTTACCTTTTTTTTGGAATGGCAGATGATTTCCTGGTTTCTCAACAAACCTTGGACTGGAGAAAGATGATTTATTTGCATGGACTTTCTTATTATTAGAAATAAAACCAACTGTATAATCAGTCTTGTAGATGAGTTAATAAAAGTGCCAAAATGTGGGTTTTAATTAATAGAAATAAATCTAGTCCAGCGGTCTGCAACCTTTACTATATAATGAGCCAAATCAGTCCAGTTAAGTTTTTAGAGCTCAAAATGTTACATGACCTTTTGTTCTTATTGCCGATTTATAATTTGTCATAAATATCTACCTATTAAAGTTTATAAAGAAACACAATTTTATTTCTATTTTTAGGTTTGCAAACAGGAGAAGGATATATTTTCTTCCGTGGGATGTTAATATCAGTGGAAAATCAGCACATAGTTTCCAGTCAAATGACGTAATAATAATAAGAAGAATTGAAAAACTGAAAAAGCCTGCATTTGTTATTGTATCCATATAAAAAAGACATTACTTGGTATTTCAGACCAAGGTTATTAAGCACCATGAGGAAGGTTCAATGAGTCACTTTTTGTTTATAAAAAATGTATAATTCAAATGAATAAAGTTACAATTTTGTTTGTTTTTTGCACATTGTTGCACTGGTTAAATCTTCGTGTTAACAAAACAACGACCAGAAAAAAATCACATCATAAACGTAAAAATGTGTTATGTGACCCATACAGCAGAGCAGCTCTAGCCTAGTGGGTAAAAGTCCAGTTTTTAATGACTTTGACCAAGACCTAATCACCAGCGGTGGACTTTGAAGATTTTATATAAAACATCTGAAGACATTTCATACATAAAAGCTACCGATTCACTCCTATTAGCATTAGTTTCAGACTTTAGTACAATATTTACAACAATTCTTCGTTATTCTAATGTGGCCAGAAGAAAAAAATAACCATAATGCGAAAACAAATGCATACGCACAACATTGCTTTAAATATATAAACTGATTTGGATTCCTTAGACCATATATAGCCCAAGGAAACTTTTTTTTTTGTGGCCTGAACAAATGTGCCCCAACTGTCCAGGCGGTTGATATACTGTATACTTTTTTAGACTTTTAGGGCACTGAAGCTGGGGATTTAAAACAAGATGCAGACAAATTAAAAGGGAAAATTGTGCATTGAACACAAAGTATTGATCTTTTATTAACCACGCTAGTACTTTTATTTTAATTTGATTGTGAATAGGACCAGAAACATCCTGTGAGTTTAACTGAAAAGAGAACTTTGCGCAATTATTTGTTCAATTTGGCTAAATACAGCAAGCTATTCAGAAGAAAGAGTGACCCGTATCCTGTTGTTGCTGCTGAGAATAGACCTTCTCTGCCAAACAATTGACTGAAAAAACTTAGAGAGTTGCACACCTTGCTGCTACCAAGTCATATGTTTAAGACCCTTTATATGTTTCAGATTGACAAGGATTTAACACACACCATTATGATCCTCTGGGCGTTGAGCTTCAGCTCTCGTTTTTTCCATAATTTGTTCATTATGTTCTATTTTCATGCCTTATTAGTTTTTCCTTGTGTTTAGTTTACTAATTATTCCCTGTTAGATTTTCTCCTTGGTTTTATTATTTCATCGTATCTCTGTTCAGCTCCATTGGTGTTAATTAGTCTCCCTTCCTCAGCCTCCCTTTGCCATACCCTTTGCCCCAGCTGCCCCTCGTTATCTGCAGATTAACACATCGGTTTCCAACGTCTTTCCTCCACACTTCCCTCTGTATTTCAGCTCACTGTTTAGTTTTGTTATTTGCTGGTTCTTCCTGTTAACAAGCCTGCATTTCCTGTTACTCTCACTGTTGTTGTTGTTTTTGTTGTTGTGCCAGTGAATGTATTTTGTTTAATTGAAAATATGCAGTTCCTATATTGTCCACGAGGGGCGCTGTGTTTTAATTAGCAGATTAAGCTTCAGGTGTGGAAAAATTTAAATAATTTCTTAATTTTTATCTGTTTGATGTATTTTGTCATGCAGGACAGTGTTTTTAAGTTCCAAAAAATGTGAATAAATGTTTTTCAACATTGTATAATCACTGTGATCAGTTCTTATGCATAATGCACTTAAGTAAATGTTTAACTGAGTAAAAGTATTGTTCAAATTGCACATACTTTTCTTAAAAACGCTGAGGTTATTCATAATATTTTGTGTAAAAGTGAAATTAACTTAATATAAAAATGAACAAGTCCACATTTATTAGTTCTATTTAATCTTGCAATGAGTTAACTCGTGTGGCCCTCTTGAGATCAGATTAAGCTGAATGCGGCCCCTAAACCAAAATGAGTTTGACACCCCTGAATTAGACTATCTGTATTTAAATCAATACCAATCAGATTTTAACACACCAAAGTCTACATTTGGGTAAAAGTCATTGGATTTACAATTACGTTTAAAAAGCATGTAAAATGTGTGGTTATTAAAAGACAAATTATTGTTGTAAGATTTGAACTTGTCTGTGATCATTTTATCCAAATAAAAAAATATAAAAAGTTCCCATCTGCACCAGCCACCAGGGCTGGTCAGCCAAATCTTTCTTGAACAAAATCAGCACAGGGGCCGCACTTTGGATGCGCCTGGCCTAAACGTACCGTAGTTTATCCCACTTGGCCCAAAAGTCTGACCTCTGGTACCTGTGGATTGGCTATGAATGAAGATTTTATCATAATAATACAGCCTGGAAATGACTGGTGGAAAATGGAAGACGTCCAATATCAGCTTTAGTCGGTTTGGCTTCTTGGTTTCGTACTCTAAACCTTTCCTTAGGAGGTTAGGATGATCAAGAGAAAGGTAAGGGGCAAGCCCACAGCTACACAAGTGAAGGTTGTTAATATTTTAGAAAGCAGTTGGGCCACAGGAGGACTACGTTGTGGGTTGAGCTCCTATGTTTGACAACTTTGAATTGAAAGACGAGGTTCTTTAGGTCTGGAACATCAAGCAAACACAGCATGAACTCCGTTTTTTGGGGGTCAGCGATCGACTTAAACTCGATTTTCACAGCCACAATTTCTGATATTTCACCAAGCAAAAAGCAGCTGCATGATACTAAGAAAAGATGTGTTTTTCATGATGCCCAGGTATCTGACTAGTTATTAGTTTTAGGTTCCTGGGATCGTGCATTTGTCGGTTTTATACATTTTAGTGTTGCTTATTCGTCTGTAGAGTCTGCTTAATTCCTCTTGTTTAGATTTCTGTACATCATGGATTTAGTGATTTGGTTCATGTTTCTGTTACATTTTTTCTACATGCTACCCCCACGACCCGACCCCGGATAAGCGGAAGAGGATGGATGGATGGATGGATGGATGGATGATAGATGGATGATGGATGGATGGATGATAGATGGATGGATGGATGATGGATGGATGATACATGAATAGATGTTAGATGGATGGATGGATGGATGGATGTTGGATGGATGGATGGATGGATAAATGATAGATGGATGGATGGATAATGGATGGATGGATGAATGGATGTTGGATCGATGGATAAACGGATGATGGATGGATGATAGATGGATGGATGATAAATGGATGATGGATGGATGGATGGATAATAAATGTATGATGGATGGATAGATGGATGGATGATAGATGGATGGATGGATGATGGATGGATGATAGATGAATAGATGTTAGATGGATGGATGGATGGATGATAAATGGATGATGGATGGATGGATGATAGATGGATGGATGGATGATGGATGGATGATAGATGAATAGATGTTAGATGGATGGATGGATGGATAAACGGATGATGGATGGATGATAGATGGATGGATGATAAATGGATGATGGATGGATGGATGGATAATAAATGTATGATGGATGGATAGATGGATGGATGATAGATGGATGGATGGATGATGGATGGATGATAGATGAATAGATGTTAGATGGATGGATGGATGGATGATAAATGGATGATGGATGGATGGATGATAGATGGATGGATGGATGATGGATGGATGATAGATGAATAGATGTTAGATGGATGGATGGATGGATGGATGGATGATGGATGGATGGATGATGGATGGATGGATGGATGGATGATAGATGGATGGATGGATGATGGATGGATGATAGATGAATAGATGTTAGATGGATGGATGGATGGATGGATAAATGGATGTTGGATGGATGGATGGATAAATGATAGATGGATGGATGGATGATGGATGGATGGATGAATGGATGTTGGATCGATGGATAAATGGATGATGGATGGATGATAGATGGATGGATGATAAATGGATGATGGATGGATGATAAATGGATGATGGATGGATGGATGGATGGATGATGGATGGATGATAGATGAATAGATGTTAGATGGATGGATGGATGGATGGATGTTGGATGGATGGATGGATAAATGATAGATAGATGGGTGGATGGATGGATGGATGGATGGATGATAGCCCCCCCCCCCCCTCCTCCCCAGTATATAAGCAGCCTGTATTAACTTCCTGTTATTCCACCTCTGATTGGTCCTGCCATGGACGCTCACATGGTTTCAGGTGAATTCTTGTGTTGTGAGCTATGAGTCGTTTAATCCCGGCTGAACTACTGTCTCTCCTGTTAGTGATGAACACTGCTGGCGAACAGCTAAAAGCAACATCTCACCATTGGGCTCTCAAATTGAGTTTCTCAAAGTTCACAACAACATTTTACTGGAGAATCAAGTCTGCTTTTCCTCTAATAAAATACATTTTAACCAGGGGTGCAGTGATTTGAACATTTGGGCCAATAACGGTATCCTATATCAGTATTGCTGTAAGGGCCGATTAACGATTTTATGTACATTTCCCTTCCCTTTTGACACCTTGAAAAAAATTATCACACCACTGACATTGCTTCTCTGCTTTAACTACCCCCCCCCCCCCATCCCATACTCCCCCACGCCCAGAGACACATATACAAATGGCCAAAGGATGAAACTAAACATTGGTTATTAATTTCAGCTCACTTTTACTCATGGGGCTGATACCGATATGTAAAAAAAAAAAAACTAAGATCAATCTTTATCATCAATATGGCCAATTTATCAGGCATTCTTATGCATTATGTTTTCATTCAGATGCTTATCTGTTTATGGTGGTTAGAATCTGTCTGTTGGAACCAGGCTGTACCGATGACTCCTTCCTGCGTTTATCATTTTATCTCCGATTTATAAATTACTGAAGCTGAACAGGGCTGTGAAACGATATTTCTCCATTACAGATTTCTTCTTCTTCTTCTTTTGCTTTTTTTTTCACCCACCTAGATGTTTAAAACGAGCAATATCAGACAAAGATAATAAGCTGAGTAAGTACAAAAAGTAGTTTTCATAATAAACAATAACTACCCAAACCAACCCGGTCCCATGTGATAATTGGTTCTGGCTACTTTTTAATCACTGTGGGGGAGTTCTGGTCCACTTGCTGTTTTAATTTGGACACATTTTTGAGCATTAACAGCCTTTTTTTCTGTATTTTAATCATGTAAAGCACTTTGCATTGTCTCTGTACTGAAATGTGCTATTCAAATAAATTTGCCTTAACTTGCCTTTTAAGGCCATACATCGGATTCCCAATTGGATTTATGTCCAGGCTTTGACTACACCGCTCCAAAACCTTATTTTTTGTTTTTTAGCTATTCATAATAGCTCATATCATTATGCTCATAATAATTGTCTTGCTGCGTAAAGCTAATGTGCGTATGGTCACAGACTGATGGTCAGATGTTCTACAGGAGCAGAATTCATGGTTCTCTACATCCTGTTGTCTGGGTCCTGAAGCAACCAAGCCGTCACACTGCTACCACCTTGTTTGTATGAATCTGAGGTTATTCTGTCTGAAATGCTGTGTTAGTTTTAATCAAACGTAGCAGGACAAGACCCTTAAAAATACTCTACCTATGACTTATGAAACTAAATATTTTCCAAAAAGTCTTTAAAATCCCTCTGACCTCGGCTGAGCTAGGTGTTGCCCTGGGTTAGTCTGTGACCTCACAGATGAGTTGTTCACTTTATCTTTACCCAGCATGCATCAGAGCAGACTTGTGCGTTCTTCAGACTGACCGCTTTCCCAGAATGCACTGCGGCCGCAGCTCTATTCAGGACAGCGCAAACGGAGCTCACAGTGGTAAGTTAAAAATGTCCTTTTTCTGCTGCTGTTCTTCAAAAGTACGTTTTCAGATCGTTTGAGGCGAGAATTTTTTAATTCTAATGAATTACAATTTTTTAATTACAATTTTTTGGATATTTTTTAGGCTTTTTTAGATATTAAAAATATTATTGCTTTAAAAATCTTTTCAATAAAATATGGTGTAGTGTATAAATAGTTTTGTATGTTAAAAAAACTTACACTATAATTTATTTAACACAAAATATTACCTCACACATTCAGCAATTATTCACACAATTATTTCATTTTATGGTGAATATAAGTAATTATTTATTGTCATCTAAAGACGACTAATAACAGGAGGTGAAATGCGTGTGCTGACGTCACGAGAACACGAGTACGTTTCTGTTCCAACACACAGAGATACGTTCTGCGTGCTCCAGTTCTCCCCAAGTCCGTACTTCCTGTGTTCTTGCTGAGAACAGATTTGACGAGAAGAAACAGCCTCTTATTGCTGAATCATGATCTCAGCTGGGCTAAGTGAGGCCTGCAGAGCTTTAGGTGTTCCTGGGTCAGTCTGTGACCGCCATGACGAGTCGTTGACGAGCTCTTGGAGTAAGGTGACCAGATTTCTAAAATCAAATCTGGGGACATTTCTTGCTCGTGGATAAAAATCAATACATCTAATCAAGATGAAATTAGGAAACGGGGACAGTAATGGTTTTGTTTATTTTTACATGTTTATTAATATTTAAACAATAAAAATCAAGTGTAAAAGACAGGAATGTGCCTCTCCAGACCTTTAGTGCATCCTAAGATTAATAGAAACTAGAACTGTGTCTCTGGGTTGGGGCAAAGTGGTGGGAGTGGGAGTGGAGGGGTCCAGAGTGGTTAGCAAGGTTTTCCAATTTTGTGGGGCTCAAAGAGCTCTGCCACCCCCTAAGGGGAAAGTGACATGAGGAAAAGAAAAACCAGTAAATACAAACATTTAGCCTGTGGCTTACTGTGGAGACAGAGTCCCCCAAATTTCAAAAAACTGCAACAAATACTCATTCTGTTCACGTCTACATACCTATGAGAAATAGGTTTTTCTGCGTTAACATCAAAAAGTAGTAGTCAAGCCCGCTGGTAAAGGATGATATATGTTTCTTACTGTCAACTGACCACATAAGGGTTCTGTGCATCACAAAGCAGATTAATTTCTCCCATAATGGGCTATAAGCACATAGAGCACATAGTGCATAGAGCCTGTTTGGAACAAGACATTGTCCAATGAATTGTGGTGATGTGAGGTAAAACAAAGGCACAGACTTGGAAAACCCCTTGACATGAATGCAAGTGATTGTGTGTAGTGCAGCATGAGCATGTATAAACTTACATAAAGTGTGTATAACTACATTATGTGTATGTGTATGGTAGTAGCTGATGTGTGAGTATATTGTTTGCTCCTATAAGGTAAGTTAACTCCGGTCAGTGAGTCAGCTAACATGAGATCATCTCTGGTTTCTTCAAGGCCTTCTGTGTCTGAAGAGCCATCAGCCACGGTATCCAAAGGTCTGGATAAAATAAGAGGAGAAGAGGATATATTATGTGCAGAACTGAAATTTTTAAAACACAAGAAAAAAAAACAACTAAACTGCCTCTTTATTGTGCCACAGCTAGGGAAGTGCATTGAAACACATGTTCAGTGCAGAGACTCAGAAAGAGGTTATATCCTCAGACAATTGGGCTTCTCAGCTCAAACCTGAGTATATCATGTCAGAGCTTTATCACTTGAACTTTATTAATATTCTAAGTAAATATTTCTCCCTTCTCGTCAATCATTCTTTACATCAATATTCCTATTTTCCTCCACTCTCATTTAATCTCCTTTCTGTCTTCCTATCTTCTTCCTCTCTCCTTTTGTATCAATCTTACATTATTCTAAAACAGAGACATTATATATTTAAAATCACTTCCAAAAACATTTGAATGTACAACATGAAAACTTCCAATTATTATTATTATTTCCTCTGATTAAATAAAAAAAATGCTAATTACCACAATACTAGGAGCTATAAGCAAAAACAACATAATAAATGGACATTAAATAGGTGGTTATCTTCTACTCCATCATTCTCAGATCATGCAGATCTTCATTCAGTTCTCCTGTTACTGACTCCTATTTTTTCATGAGGAACTTTCATAAATCCAAACTGAGCAGTAGAAAAGCTAAACCTAAGCCTGGAAGTCTATGCTCATAAATCACAACCATAAATCAGCAAAACAACTTGTAATAACTCTACTAATAACTAACTATCTAAAATATAAACTAAAGGTCACCAATCAGTTCTAAAACCTCTTTAGACGAACCCTTGTTGATCCCTGGAGAACCAGCGAACCAGATTAGCGCTTTACAAAGAGTTTTCAATCATTCTGTTACATTTTATCTGAGTGTCTTTTACTCATGTGAGCAGCAACTCGTGGTCTTGTCTTACTTTTTATTGATTATTTTTTAACCTGGAAAAAACCCAAACATTTCTCACAGGATCAGCTTGATCCAAATAAAATGAATCGATTAACACACTTACCATAACACAGCAGCTCCCCATCAGTTGCCACCAGTTGACGACTTTTCACTTCTTCTTCTTCTGTTTTAGAAGTGGTACGCTCGTCTTCTTCTTCTTCTTCCTCTTCGTGTTTTAATGACATCTGACATCCAAAAGGAGCATTACCGCCATCTAGTGGTGCGCTCTGTTCCTCGTCATTATATTATCAGCAGCGCAACCAGCTACCGCAACACATTTCCCCCCTCGGTAAAATCGGGGACATTTCCGGGGACAGCTTTAGCCGGGGACAGGTGGTCCAAAACGGGGACAGTCCCCGGAAAACGGGGACGTCTGGTCACCCTATCTTGGAGTAATTTTAGTAGGTCGACCTCTGCTGGGACGGTTCTCCACTGTTCCTTGCTTTTCTCCATTTGTGCTTCTCACTGTGGTTCTCTGGGGTCATAAAGCCTTAGAAGTGGCTTTTATTTTTCCATTTCTTCTCGTATTTCTGTAGATCGGTAACCTGACCCTAACCAAACGGATGTCGCTCCGCCTAGCTCCACTCACATCCATCTGGGACACCGCCATAGAAATTGCCTTTATTGAAGGCTGGGCCTTATCAAAAATCCTTGCATATGATTGGATAAGCCACTTGTCTGTCATCTTTATCGACGTGCTATTTCAACCACTCACACCAAAGCTAACCCGTGACGCTGTGAGAGCGACGCAGGAAAAAACAAAACTATTTTATTTTTTTTTCTGTGTTTGCGGCTCTAGTGGCACGTGTTTTATTGACAGTGAGCTGACAGGAAGAGGGGGGAAGACAGGCGGCAAAGCGCCGCGGGTCGGAGTCGATCCCGGGCCGACCGCGTCGAGGACTAAAGGCCTCCTAATATGGTTCGCGCTAACCGCTAACCGCTCCGGGGCGCCAACCGCTAACCGCTCCGGGGCGCTTACCGCTAACCGCTCCGGGGCGCCAACCGCTAACCGCTCCGGGGCGCTAACCGCTAACCGCTCCGGGGCGCTAACCGCTAACCGCTCCGGGGCGCTAACCGCTAACCGCTCCACCATGGACGTGCCCCGGAAAACAAAACTTGCCAAATCCGGTCGGGAGAAGGGCGAAAACATGGTTTCCACCAACAAAAGCCTTCAGAGCCGTTCTCTGATGTTCTTTTAATGAAACAATATTAGGTAGATTGGACAACACGGAAGAAATAGCAGCATCAATGTTAACGCTTGCTTCCTCGATGCGAGCCGCCATTATTTTTTTTCACGGTCGCTTCTCCACTACGTCACATCTATGAAACTCCAGCCCTGCGTCCTGATTGGCCAGACAATAAAATTGGTTGAAGAAATCACTTTCAATGGAAGATGTCCCAGATGGATGTGAGTGAAGCTAGGCGGAGCGACATACAGCTGGCTAGGGTCAGGTTAGTAGATCAGATCATGTTGTATCGTTTTGTGAGACCTTTTAGCCTACTTCAGGTTGTATTTAAGTGACTGCGTGATTCCACAAATTTCAATGTCAATAAACACAAAAAACAGCAGTCTCCACATGAAGTCATTACTCGAAAGCTGCTTTTTGTGTTCGTTGACATGTTTTTAATCCAGATAAAGGCTAAAAAAAATGAAAACAACTGGACTTCTATTCTGAAGCTGGAGACGTTTCGCTTCCCATCCAGGAAACTTTCTCTGTGGATGGGACGCGAAAACGTCTTCAGCTTCAGAACAGAAGTCCACTTGTTTTATTTTTTAACCTTTTTTGGCCTTGGATGACTGAGGATCTTCACCTACACAAAATGTTTAATGTCAACTGAGCTCATCTGAGCTGTAAGCAACGTATTTATTGTTGAACTCTGTCAGAGATCTAGGTTATACAGCTAAATCTTTGAGTTTAGGTGACTTGCCATTTTTTAAAAAGGCCCAGACTACACCCTGAGGTTAAGTCGACACCTCCTAAAAGCCGAGTGGCGTCCACCAGCTGCCTGTCAGAGCTGGGTGTATACTGCAAACAGGCCGGTGTTTAACTTGACGGCTCAGGTTGGGGAAAGCAAATATTTAAACCTGCAGGCCGCCGCTCCTTTACATGTATGTAAATGACAGAAAGTGCTCCTTTCCAGCTCGTTGGTGGCATTTTGCTTTTATTTTTGTCTGAGTGAGGAAGTAGAGCTGATTTCCTCTTGTGATGTTATCTTCAGCTCATGTTCCCGCTGCGGGGCCGATCCGCAAACGGGCCAGATGGGCTGGGTCGTTCGGTCTCTGCCGCTCACCCCGGGAGGCAGAAACTCTTACCGACAGCCAGGAGGGCGAGGAACAGGCTGCGTCTGTGAGGAGGAAGAGGAATACGAGCAAAAGAAGTCTTACCTGAATAGCCAGGATGCTGTGAAGGCGCTGATGAACGCAGGTCTGAGGAAACACCAACACCAGGGTTACGTGAGCTGCGGAGAAATGAAGAGCCGGCTGCTGCTGCAACTGTAAAGCATCCTCACCACTTCCCCTCTGACTCTGTCTTCCTCTGTTCGCGCCTCTCTCCGCCCACCTGTTGCGCTTATCCTCGTTTTGAGTCTGAGCTGGAGTTTAATCTGCTGCAAACGTTATGCTGAGAGAAAAAAGAACTAACCAGGTTACCAAGACCTTCTAAACTTGTTTTGCAGAGCGGTTTTTGGAGGTTTTAATATTGCATTTGGAAACTGTCTCGACTGCATGATCCCAACTAACATATTTTCCAGACTATAAGTCACACTTTTTTTCATAGTTTGGCCGATCCTGCGTTTGATAGTCAGATGAGACTTATATACACAAATTTAAATGGTAATTCATACTGACCAACATGAACCAAGGAGTAAACATTACCGTCTACAGCCACAAGAGGGCGATCAAGGCTTGTGAAAACTATTCTGCTCCTGTACCACTTAAAGATTTATTGAAACATTAACTCATAGACAACAAAGACTGAACACATTTTTATGTTGTTTGCATTCACTTAGCAGAGCGTTGTGCGGTTCAGCTCGAAAGAAACAGACCGAGACAGAAGCTGTTACTGGGCTGTCTGTGAAGCTAACAGCAGTTAGCGCTAGCTTAAAAGACTATTGCTACAACTTCTCTGATGCACGTCAGCTTTATGTTGCTCTCAAACATCCGTGTCGTACTGTTAGCTTAGCACGTAGCACCGTTATGCTCACGGTCTGATTTTAGCGTAAGTTTGACAACTTTCAGCGTAAGAAATGCGCTGGATAAAAATCTGCTGCTTGGAGCTAATAATTTACTCCATTCATCCTCCCTGGTATGTTTCACATTATTCAGCCGGTTGAGAAAGCAGCTGTGGAATTTAATAAGTTGGTTTACCATTTTAAATGTCTTGCGTGAAATAAATGTCTAAATAAATGCATATAGTCCGATGCGACTTTTCCGCTTTATGACGCATTTTTGGACTGATGCTACTTAAATTCTGTAGTGATTTATAGTCTGAAAAATACAGTATTTTTGCAGGAATAACTCTAAGCACCACCACAGCATTTCAATCAAGCTGTGGTTTGGACTTTGACTAGGCCACCATTTCATGATCCAGTTTGGGAAAAGCTTTATAGATTCTTTGACTGAAGAATGTAAACATCCCCTTGTTGCAAATGAATAAGTAAATAAATAAAATCCTAACCCCTCCACCACTGTGTTTGATAGTTGCTGGGGAGATGTTTAGGCTGATAATCTGTGTTCATTTTCCACCCAAAATCAGGGCACTTTGCATGGCCAAATATCTGTAGTTAGGTCTCCGCTGTCCGGACATTGGTCCAGAAGTCTTGTGGTTTATTCAGATGCCATTTTGCTAAACTAAGCAGTGCCGCCTGTGTCATTACTAGTGTTGCACCGATGCCAGTATTGGACGGGGCCCCGATCCAGCATGGTGGTACCACCATCCAAAATGGTGGTATCGGTATCGGCAAGTACCAACAAATAGGGCACCGATACCAATTTGATGTTTGCATGTCACTTGAATGTAGCCTTTTTTCTCCCGACTAGTATTATACATGTTATATAAGTTCATGAATGTTGCACTATTTTGGCATTTGAGAGCCAAAAGTTTATTCAACTATTGTCACCCATTCCAGGTAGGCAATAAAAAGTTCTACTACCCCAAGTAGTATTCAGTTCTTCATATATACACACACATATCAATTTCAAACAGATGGTATCGGTATGGTATCGGTATCCGGGCCAAAAAATGGCATCGGCACAACACTAGTCATTACCAGTAATGAAGAAAACAAGAAGTAAGTATTATGCAGGAAGACACACATGATGACCCTAGGCTCGTGGTCTGGATCGGCTGGATATACGGTGGCCAACAGGTGCAAATGAGCAGCAAACGACCAGCGCGCTGTAGACACATGGATGATGCGAACTCCAAAACACACAAACACAGAAAGAACAAGTGCAACACAAAAACACTGGAATCTATAAAACAGAAATATCCTGCAATTGCACAAAATAGACAGGAGCAAAATGGAAAATGCAGCAAGTACCAAAAGCAAGAGCAAGTAAAAAAATCTGCAAACTTACTCATTAAACACAGGTCCGTAAATCTTTCACAATATTCTAGGCCAGGAGTTCCCAGAGACCACTTGAGGGCCACAAGATGATTTGATGCTGATGTGCTGAAAATATTCTGTTTTTTTTTCTTTATTATTGTTATTTATGAAACTAGTACCAAAGCATAGCTTTACGAGATGCTCAACATTCCTCATTTTAACAAAGCAGTAAGGCTGCAGTTAATTGTAAAAGTTCTCATGAAAACTAGTGTTGTGCCGATGCCATTTTTCGGCCCCGATACCATCTGTTTGAAATTGATGTGTATATATGAAGAACTGCATACTACTTAGGGTAGTAGAACTTGTTATTGCCTACCTGGAATGGGTGACAATAGTTGAATAAACTTTTGGCTCTCAAATGCCAAAATAGTGCAACATTCGTGAAATTATAACATGTATAATAGTAGTGCAACAGTAAGAAAGTAAAATTTCATTAATAATTGAATAATCTCTTTTAAACCCTAAGTTTTGGCTCTCAAATGCCAAAATAGTGCAACTTTCATGAACTTATATAACGCGTATAATACTAGTTGGGAGAGAGAAGGCTGCGTTCAAGTGACATTACAAACATTAAAATGGTATCTGTGCCTATTTGTTGGTACTCACCGGTACCGATACCACCATTTTAGTGCTGGATCGGAGCCAAGTCCGATACTGGTATCAGTACTAATGAAACACCGCCTTAATCTCATCATTTTACAAGTTTGTTTTATAAATATTATGACATTATTCTCATAATTTCCTCCCAAAAAATAAAAATAAAATCCCACCTGTCAAAATGGGGTCACCAGTCTGTGGAACTTACCTAAACGTAGGTAATATTAGCACGCTTGTCTTTGATCCTTCTCCCCCAAGTCGCCTGGTGCACTTCTCTAAATTGAGAGTCAGTTTGCAGCTTTAAAAATGTTGCTGTTATTTTTTGCAGTTGCAGCAATGTTTCATTTTGTTCCTGTGACCTGTCTGTGTTTTTCTTTTGCAGTTTGTGTAGTGGCCAAAAACACTCACGACTTAAAAGGTGAACAAACTAAAAGTGAAAGTAACTCAATTAGTCACTTGATGAACCGTGGGTTTCTTTTTTACGCAGTAAAAAAAAATTCCAAAAGACATCAAAATGCAGTTCTGTGTTGGTTTATTCCAAGTGTTGCAGGCAAACAACATGGATGGTACAAACTTCAAACCATTGGCTTGACTGATTACTTCACCTGCTCACTCATTGATTGACTATGCTGACTGACTGCTGGTTCCTGGAAGACTGGTAAAAAAAAACATATAACCATCCATATTCACCGCGAGCTATCCAAAGTCTATATATATATATATATATATATATATGTATATGTATATGTATATATATATATCTATATATAGATATGTAGATATATATACACAGATATAGAGATATACATATGTATATATATATATTATATATATACATATGTATATATATAGAGAGAGATAGATATATTAGATAGAGAGATATCTCTATAGACTATCTCTCTCTCTATCTATATATCTCTATCTCTATATCTATGTATATCTCTCTATATATCTATCTATCTCTATATCTATGTATGTCTATATATATCTATATATATCTATATATATATCTATATATCTCTCTCTCTCTATCTATATATATATATATATATATATATATATATATATATATATATATATTAAAGGCTGTCCGAAATTGGCACAGCAATCCAAAGCTCCTTTCCTCTCCACGATAGAGTTCTTACTGTTGACCCCATGAAATATTTTACGAATATTTAATTCACTGTTTATTTAAACACATTTTAAAAAAAGAATAAAACTTTTCTGTCTGTCCCTTCGTTTTTTATGCACACCAGTCTCATCAGTTCCGTTGAGTGGGAGTCGTCCAAAAACAGAGAAGTTTCCTCAAAAAGCTGAATCCCCTAAATGCCAAAACTTTGGAAAACATATTTTCAAACAAAAGTATTTGATAAAAATCTCCTTCCATCAATGACAAGTCGTTAAGCAACATCAGATCCACAAAGCTTTTTTTATGGCACATTCATTTATCTATTAACTGTATATTTTAAAGATATCAAAGATATGTAAAACGTGTAAAACTTAGAAAGCAGTGACTTGCAGTCAGGGGAGGCAAGTGAGGCCAGGCCTCACTTAACATAATATAAATTGTGATTCACTCAGTCTTTTGTAATAAAAGTTCTTTTTAGCCACATACTATTAAGTAAAAACGGACATTAATAATACTTTTAAAGTTTCTATATATTTTGACTTTTCCCCTCCACCTCTAGGGAGGGCAGCGCCCGAGCGCCCCCTATGGGCCAGCCGCCACTGCACAAAATATAAAGAGCTCTTTTGCTGGCCACTGTGGCCAGCTATACATTTATATTTTTGAAAGGACAGTGACTTTTTTTTTTTTTTTTTGCCCTTTTTGTTTTTCTGTGGAGTAGAGACTCCTGAACTGAAGGACTTTTTTGTGAACCAAGCGTACAGGGGTTTTCCTTCTTTGCTATTTCAAGGTAGATTTAGAGTTTGTGTATGTGTGTAACAGTACTGGATGTTTTTACAAGGTTCTTTTTTATACCATTGTTTTTATTTACACTACTATGCACTAATAAATGGTAAGAGACACTGAGTTGTGGTGTATTTTGGTCCCAGAAATGTATTAATAGATTCTGGTTGACAGTAAACTGCTATCAGGACTCTCAGTCTACTATATTTTGGTTACAAATGCATCAAAGCAATAGAAATGTTGAATTTGTTTATATTGAAGAGAAAATGTCAATCTAAACCAAATCTGCAGAGGGCCAATCCTGCCGTAATTGAGAATACACATCATAGATACATGTCAATACAAACAAATAGCCACAAAAAAAAGGAAAAAAAACAAACAAAACAAAGACATTGTAATAGCGGTGATAGTAAAGCTCACAGCGTTAAAATAGGCATTTTTGTCTTATCTACTAACATTAGGGCAAAACGACAGGGGGAAAAAAATTCCAAACAAATGGTGAATCATGTCAGTGAAGTAATTTCAAGGTAACCACGGACAAATCGTTGTTAAGCCCAAGTTAAAATAGCAAACTCATACCCAAGTTAAAATACATATTATAATAACTTAAAATACGTACAGACTGCAGCAGATTGCTACCACCGAAATATTCCTTGCAATGATTTACAGTGAAATTCTGTATTATAAGTGCAAAGTTTACTTTAAATATTAAATGCTTTGTGCAAAAAAAAAAAAAAAAAAAAAAAAAAAAAAAAAAAAAAAAAACAGCTACAAAGAAGTTAAACGTATGAAATTGTCTGTGTGAGCTCTTAAGTATGGCATATGTACTAACTAAAAGGGCAAGCCGTAAAAGAGTAATTAAATGTTAAAATGGCTTGCCATAACGTGTATCCGTTTGACGATAAAGACGTTACAGGTCAGAAAGGGCGATGTACCCACATTTAACTATCTTTTTTAAAACTATTTCAGTTGTTGGGGCACAATTTACAATACTGAAGTGTAAAAGTATATAAAGAGGCTTAAAAAAAGCTTTTTAGCACATTTTCTTCTGTTGCAAACACATTTTGCGGCAGCGGTAGGTGATTTACGGCTCTGTCGTAAACCGCGACGACAACAAGACGCATGGGACGGAGCTGAACAACGTGTCGTTCAGCTAAACTGTAAGTTTTTACCCCCAAACCGTTTAATAATTCGTTATTTTTCCCTTTATAATAAATAATAAGCTGCGTTTTAGAGCCGAACTGGCGGTTAAACAGCAGGAAGACTAACGGGCTGATTACAGGACGCGGGTTTATTGTTGATGATGAATTACCACATTTACTTTAATTTAGATTTTACAGCACGGCCACAAACTCCGGAATGTGTCCTGGTTTGTCTCCTTGGTTTAATTTCATTTGTTGTTTTAAAACCTGGGATGTTTTCTGTTCGGACGGTGAAAATAAAGTCGAAGGAAGTGTAAGAAACTCTGAATATAGAGGATTTGTTTTTTTTCCGCCACACATGGCGTCGTGGATTTCGTAAAGTTTGAATTTGGTGTCTGATTTGTGGCGTGATTAAAACGATTGATCGGGTCTATGTGGTTCCGGATATTTATTGCGATCTTTTTTAGGTTTTAAGCTAGTGGAAAAGTAACAGTATAGAAAAATATGGATATTTTTTGACTGGATATATATATCCATCCTTAATTTGTCCATTTGGTAATCCATTCATTGTTTTTTTTTACGTCCATTAAAGCCGTCATCTGTTTGTCCATCTTTGTGGTCTTTGGTTCCAGGTTCTTTATTTGAAACTATTAGAAATATGCAATCCTGTCTATTTGCGCATAAAAAGTATTTACAACCAGACTGAAAACTGCCTGAATTGCAAATCGATTAATTTATTTAAACAAACAACAAGATTTCAAGGTGTTTTTGCCATTTAGGATCCCTGTAGGCCTCTGATCGTATTCACAAAGAATCCTAAAACCAAACGTAGCTCCTAGTGACGTCACTTCATGAAAAATCTTAGATTTTTACCTCACTAAGATTAAAATGATTCACAAATCATTTTAGGCCTCCAGAGAACTCCTAAAGTGAAAAATGTTAGTAGTGAGGAGGACTTTCAATGAGCCTCAGAGAGCAGAGAAGATGGTGGAAATCAGCACATAAACCTGTTAATCATACAGTTATTAATATGTAGATAAAATAAATGTTATTATACACATAAGGGGAAATTAAATCGTTGCAGCGACCAGAGGAGATAAAGGCAGAAGTTGCAGTTACAATAACTTAACCGTCATAACAAAGGTTATGGAAATAAAATTAGAACATAATTCAATCAAATTTTATTTATATAGCGGCAATTCACAACTCATGTAATCTCAAGGCTCTTTCCAAAGTCAGACTCCATCAGATCCTCCAGATTGGTGAGAAAGTTTCCTCTCTAAGGAAACCCAGCAGGTTGCATCAAGTCTCTCCAAGCAGCATTCACTCCTCCTGAAAGAGCGTAGAGCCACAGTGGACAGTCGTCTGCATTGTTGATGGCTTTGCAGCAATCCCTCATACTGAGCATGCATGAAGCGACAGTGGAGAGGAAAACTCCCCTTTAACAGGGAGGAGAACCTCCAGCAGAACCAGAACCAGGCTCAGTGTGAACGCTCATCTGCCTCCACCCACTGGGGCTTAGAGAAGACAGAGCAGAGACACAGAAAGCACAGAAGCTCACATTGACCCAGGAGTACTTTCTATGTTAGAGAAGACAGAGCAGAGACACAGAAAGCACAGAAGCTCACATTGACCCAGGAGTACTTTCTATGTTAGATGGTAATAGTGGATGATCTGCCTCCCCTGATGATGTCACCGCTAACAGACACCAGACCAGGTGTACCTACTATGAAGAGAAAAATGACAGAGAACAAAAAGTTAAAAGCTGAAATAACAACAAACAATGCAGATTGGAGAGCAGTAGGAGAACTCAGCAGAGTGAGAGAAATAGACCCTGATGTCCTCCAGCAGCCTAAGCCTATAGCAGCATAACTACAGAGGTAGCTCAGGGTAACATGAGCCACTCTAACTAGATTTGTCAGAAAGGAAGGTTTTAAATAAAATTTAATTGAAATAACCTACATGATAGGCTAGAATGCAAAAAGGAAAACTGTTCTTTTATTGAACTTATTGACTTTATTTCCTATTATTGATATATATTGTTATTGAATTATCGTCCAGCCTTAGCCAGCATCACACCGAGCATCGGGTCTACCACACCTCCTCACTAAGATCCAGATTTCTTGTTCAGACGGGGTTCTGTAAACCTGCTCCTTGTTCTCCTCTCAGCGTCTCTGCAGATCAGGATGGAAACCAAACCCCAGAAGCCTTTCGCCTCCAAAGGTGGAAGAAAGTTTCCGCACAAAGGAAAAGGTAAGCCGCGTCTAAACAAACATGAATTAGCAGGAGTTTCCATATCCTTCAGCGACGTGTCGGCTCGTTCCAGACTCCCCAGGAGCCAAATTCGGAGGCAAACCTGGTGGGAAGAAGCCGTTTAAGCCGTACAAGAACACGGAGAAGAAGAGCAGACCAGGAAAAGACGGAGGAAGAAAGCTGGGCTTCTCTAATGCCGGGAAAGGACCACAGGGGAAGAGGAAACTGCCCGCAGAGGGCAGAGGTGGGTACTCGTCCTCCTCGTCCTGGTGAGGTCCTCCTGCCGGAAAAAACATAAACTTTCAGGTCCGTTTGTGTCCGCTGCCTTCAGGACCGCCGGCCAAGAGGGGGAAGGGAGGCGAGGAGACTCCGGCCGCGGCCGAAGAGCTGAAGAAGAACCGACTGCAGAAGAAGAAGGAGCTGAAGAACAGCCGACAGCAGCTGGAGAGGAAGGAGATGTTTGAGATCATCCGCCAGTGCAAACGAGTGTGGGGGCACCTCCGGAGGTACAGCCAGAACCGCCGTCTAACGCGTCTCCGCTTCTTCTGAAAGTTCCCACTTCTGAAAGTTCCCACTTCTGAAAGTTCCCACTTCTGAAAGTTCCCACTTTTTTACCCCTTTTCTTTGGGTTTTCTACCCAAGCAGCAACTTTCTTCTGGTCTTCTCAGTAGATGTCCAGACCTGAAGGTCTTTCACTGGTTTTCTTTGGACTTTGGAGACTTTCCCACAATGCAGTAGTTCCTATGAAAATGTTCTGGGAACCTCGGCAGGGCCCAGTTCTGTTAGTGCTCAAACACGACCAGAACCTTTTTCTTTTTTCTTTTCTGTTTTTAATTAAGAACGTTCGAAAAATTCCTTTTAGTCTGAAAGTTTTCATCTAAATCTGCATTTTAGCCCAGGAACCTTTTTTCTGGGAACCTTTCCCTGCCCTCCTGATGCAGCTTTAGGTTTTCAGGAACCCTCAGTGGGGAAATGCAGCTGTTTCAGCACAAAGCTGTGACAGGAATAATTCTTTATTGGTTTTAGTATTATAAAATAAATGTAGAAACAGAGAGCGCTGGCATCTTACTCAACATAATGAAGAACAAGGAACTTTTTTTTCCTGGCATTTTTAAAACCTTAATTTTATTCATTCTGTTTATTTAAAGAGCTTTAGAGGATAAAACAAAGAAACAGACATTCATGATGAACAAATCATCAGATAAAAACGTTAGAACGATCACAGAGGAAGAGAAGAAACATTAAAATTACAAATTTTAACCAAATAAAATCAATTTAAATCAATTTTCGGTCTTTATAACTAAGCTGCAGTAAAGTTTTCAGACTGTAAATATATTACAAAAAGTGAAATATTTTATGCCTTTTTTCATGTGATCTTGATGATTATGGCTTACAAACACAACAAAAAACATAAAATTAGAATACTGTGAGGAAGTTAAGTGCTAGAAACCAGGAGTCAGAACATCATGACCCGTTCTGCACAGATAGAACCCACAAATGGGCCGAGAAGAAACAGAACCTGTTGCTCAGGGGTCCAAAGTCTTCTCAGTCAGCGATGATCAGATTACCAAAGGTACCAAAAGCTGGTTCAGTGACCATAGTGGTTCTGTGCCTGATTGGCCAGAAAACGGGCCGGACCAGAACCGCCATAGATCTGTGGAGTATTGTCCAGTGGAAGAAGAGCGACACCAGAACCAACGATCCAGATGACCTGAAGCAGGGCTGTCCAGCTATTTCTATATTGGGCCACTTTGGCATCATGAAGTCATTAAAAGGGCCGGTTCACTACAAAAACAGACCTAAAAATATGTAAAATGTTCTTAAAATTTGGGTTTTTGTCCTTGAATTGAGCAGGTAAATTATCTGCCAATGGAATGATTATTTTGACCCCTAAAATAAGATAATTAGACATCCTGCACTTCAAATAAGACGATGGAGATGAGTTGTTCCTATTTTAAGTGTAAAAATCTTATTCCATTGGCAGATCATCTTATTTACCTGCTCAAATCAAGGACAGATACACTCATTTTGAGAAAATGTTACTTATTTTTAGTTCCGATTTTGCAGTGTTGCTCCTGTATAGATGATACTTTTTGATTTCAGAATTTAATTTCAGTTCAAATGGAAATATAAAAAAATGCACAGTAACATAAAAGTAGCACCTTAGACGTAATTTATACAGTTTATCAGCAAAAAAGTTGATATTGGGGTGGGTTACACTTTAAACTCATCATTCTGCATCACTTCTTCTCTTCTTGGACATTTCTGGATTGTTTTAATGTGTTGTGGGAAAACTGACCTCTAGTGGCAGGATGATGTTACTACACAGTTAAAAAAAAATCAACATTTGCTACAGGAGGCTCAGCTTTAGCCACTTTATACACTTTAAAAGGACATATGCCTCTACTTTATGACATGATATGCCTTTGTTGGCTCTTGATGGCCGGATATATTGCCTTGATGGAACGGATTCGGCCCGCGGGCCGTGAGTTTGACACGTGACCTGGAGGCTGGTGTAAAAGCAACCTGGACTTCCAGAACACCCCAGCAGAACCACAGGCTGATCTCCTCCATGCTGCGGTGCATCGATGCAGAAATTCATGAAAAATTAGTCCAGACTGATCATTGAGGAAACGAAAAGCCGGACATTTCTCTTTAAAATGACTTTTTTTTTTTATCTTATAATCAAAATGACAAGAAATGAAGGCTTGAAATGTTTCACTCCATGTAATAAATTTATGAGTTTGTCTTTCTGAGGAACAAAGAACATCAAACCTTTTCCTCATTATTTTTTTGATGTGTGACTGATTTTAAAACCTGTTCTGGTGTTTGTTTTCGGTCCCGATTTAAAGGAACGTCTCAGGTTTTCGTGCATTTTGTTCCTGAGTGGAGGAGCAGAGAGACTGAGCGCTGCCTCCCTCAGTTTGTCCCGGTTCTGGCTGCTGACTGACGGCTCGTGTTTTGGGTCAACAGGAAGAAGCTGGACAACGAGGAGAGGAACAAACTGATGAAGGAGCTCCAGGGTCTGATCCGTGGGAAAGCCAAAGAGGTCTGTTGTTGTCCGGCTTTGTGCAAACGCTCCCTGGAAAAGTCTGCTGCAGGAATATTTCTGCATAAAGACTTCCAGGCTTCATTTTCTGTTTTTATTTGTAAAAAATCTTTTCTGAACTGAACTTTAAGGCCATTTTGCATCATTATTCTGCAACTGCCAATGTTGGTGAACTTTTATAATCCATTTAAATTCAAAGGCACACAACTGAACGTTTTATTATTTTGCACAACAAACATGGTTGAACATTCTTCTGCACACTGTTATTTTATTGCAATCTCATCACATTGTAGTAAGCTTAGGGCTGGGCAACGATTAAAATATTTAATCGCGATTAATCGCATAATTTGCCTGATTAATCATGATTAATCGCCCTGATTAATCGCGATTAATCGCATTGTATTTACAAACTCCAAGAATGAATTCAAAAGTAGTGTAAAGAGCACTTTTATTTTAATGTTCTGCTGCCATATGAACAAAAGTGTAACATTTGTAGCACTTATCAGTAACACATATTTAGTGTAAAGCTCAACTTAAACATGTAAAACAAAAAATAGCAATAATAATAAATTAAAGCTTATTGCCACTGACAGGGAATTCTCTTTATGGGGAGAAAATCTACCAAAAACAGGCAATTTCTGAGGTAACAGCAGGGAGCAGCATTACCATTTTATGTTCAATACCAAAGTTTAACTTGGCAGTGGTTACAACTAACTTGTTTCTGTCATATTCCATGCTGGAAGAACTTTAAACTGAAATGCTTGCTAACTCGATATGCTTGCGTTTATTTGACGTTTACACGCGGTTTTTTGTTGTTGCTTTCTCGCGTGCATATAATGAATGGCAGGGGAAAAACAGGCAAAAACACATGGATACTTTGAAACGAGAAGCGACTTCACCGACGGCGTCGATGCAGACCCCCCCCGCTCCGCACCGCACAAAACTTGTTCCGGCCGCCAACTCACCGCCTCGCCTAAGCAAATTCCTGCGGGAAACACCGCCTTCCGCATGTCAGCTTTGTTTTTTTCCGGCCAGCACTTTTCTTCCTCTGAATCCGAGGCTTGGCTGACAGCGAGGTTATTGGCGCATTATCGCCACCTACTGTTCTGATTCAAACCCCTACACCGCAGCAACAGACCTTTACAAAATAAAAGCATGTGAGCAACATGCGTTAACGCGCGTTAAAGAAAATATCGCCGTTAATAGTCTGAGTTAACGCGAAATTAACGCGGTAACTTGCCCAGCCCTAAGTAGGCTGTAGGCAACAAAATGTCGTTTTGTTTGCACTCTGTACAAATAAAACAACAGATTGTCTAAGCCTGGCATTAACAATTGTCTTAATGCCAGAAAGAGCCCAACAGATTTTACTTTCACAAGCGGATCCTCACTGCTTTCTCCATAGAGCTCTGCTTGATTTATACATGCAAGAAGCTTTATTATAACCTATGCTGGGAATATTTCATATTAAATAGACACTGAGACAAGAAGGTAGAGGAGAGAAAATGGAGAGAAGCCAGGCTTCACGTTCTAAATCACCCATTAGTCCTCATGTCGGCGCTCCTCTGCCTGCAGATGGCGTTCGCTCACGACTCGGTTCGGGTTCTCCAGTGTTTCATCCAGTTCGCTAACCAGAAGCAGAGGTGGGAGGTGTTTGAGGAGCTCAAAGGTAACCGCCGCGTTCCCCTCGCCGCCGCTCTGCGTCTGCGAGGAAAATAACCGCTCTCTGTCCCCCTCTCTGCAGACTCCATGCTGGATCTGTCCAGGTCGCCGTACGGCCGCCATGTGGTCAAGAAGCTGCTGATGTACGGGTAAGTCGGGTCGGCCCCGCCTCCGGCGCCGCGTCCACATAAGAACCCAAAGCCGACCTCTCGCTCCGGTTCTCCCCGCACAGGAACAAGGAGATGGTGGCCGCCGTGATCCAGGGCTTCAAAGGTCACGTCCGTAAGATGCTCCGCCACGCCGCCGCCTCGGCCATCATCGAGTACGCCTACAACGACAAGGCCATGCTGGCGCAGCGGCTGCTGATCACCGACGAGCTTTACGGCACCACCTACGCCATCTGCAAGGTCGGCACCACCGCCGCTCTAAACCCTCTTCTCTAGGGCTGAACAATTAATCGCATTTTCAATATAATCGCAACTTAAAAAAACACAATTTCCAAATCGCAGAGTCTGCAATTTTTGGCTATGTAACAATTAGGGAATTAGAAACGTCCATTAGGTGTTGGTAAAATGTTTAAAGTGGGTTTGCCTCCACATGGAAGGCAAGACAGTTGCAGCAGTGAGATAATCTAATTTTATTACTTGTTTTAGAGTTTATATAATCATACATAGCATTAAGTACAGGTCAATCAGTTTAATACATAGATTTGTTTGTTGGTTGCACTTTATGTTCAACAAGGATTGATGTCCAAATCAACTAAAAGCTGTTCTCTTGAATAATATTCTGATTAATAGAAACATTAAAAATTCTTGTTTTGAATAGTCCTTGTTTACAAACATCTTTATCTAGAGGCCATTTTTGTTGTTTGTGGTTAATGCAGAGAAAAGTCAAAATTGCAATTTTGTTTGAAATATATTGTAGGTAGAACGCAATAATTTCTGCTCTGAGTTTAGATGCTGCGGGTCTTTTAGCAACTAATCTGCACAGCGAGGAAACAAAATGATTTGTTATTTGTATATGTTTAAAAAGACATAAGTTAAACTGGAAAAAAAATCGCTTTAAATCGCAATATTAAGAGAAAAAAAAAAATCGCAATTAGATTATTTTCCAAAATCTTCTCTCTGTTCAGTCGTCGGAGCGGAACACCATCGAGAAGGTGCTGAAGGCGAACCCAGAGAAGCTGGAGAACATCATGGAGGAGACAAAGCGGGTCGTCGTGCCGCTGGCGCAGAAGTAAGAGCCGCTTCAGGTCTCCAGCTTTTTTCAGGTGTGGCGTTCTCTGACTGCGTTCTGTTGCTGCTTCCTGACAGAGAGCAGGTCATCAAGCACTCGGTGGTCCACAGAGTCTTCCTGGATTTCTTCCTGTTTGCGCCCGACAAGCAGAGATCGGTGAGCAGCCCGGACACGTCTGCGATGGGCGCCGGCGCCGTGGGGGGGTGGCCGTTCTGACGCGTCTTCTGTTTGTTGTGATCCTGAGCAGGAGATGATCGAGTCCATCAGGGAGGCGGTGGTCTACATGGCTCACACCCACGACGGCGCCCGAGTGGCCATGCGCTGCCTGTGGCACGGCACGGCAAAGGTGGGCTCAGATAGTCACAGCCTTCCTTTTTTATTTATTTATATATATATATATATATATATATATATATATATATATATATATATATATATATATATATATATATATATATATATATATATATTATTACTGCTATAATAGAAGCGCTGCGTAGGGCTGTGAATGTGAGTTTATCTTGATTAATTCTAACTGGGAGTCTCTTAAAAAAACAGCCTGTAATGTCAGGATTATTTTCTCCATCTGTTGGTGTCTGAAGCGCATCAACAAATCAGGGTTCCCACGGGTCCTTGAAATCCTTGAAAGTTTGTGAATCTGAAAAATAAATTCAAGGCCCTTGAAAGTTCTTGAAAACAGCCAAAAAAACACCTTGTCCTTGAAAGTCCTTGAATTTTTTTGTGGGGTTGAAAGTTCACACGGATGATGACTCGTGTCATTATTTTACTACCACACGATCTTTTAAAATTATGTTGATTCCGCAGACTTTTAATTTGCAAAAGTACGTTCGCTCTTCTTCGTTAGTTGCTAGGCTACGGTTTAGGCCTACATGCGTCCGATAGGTTACATTCACACAGTGTTGCCAACTCAGCGACTTTGTCTCTATATTTAGCGTCTTTTCAGAGTCAAAGTCAAAAACTAGCTTAATCAAAGATGAAAGTAAGTGAAACAAATTGATATAATTCTGAACATCTCAATGCTGCACCTTTTTCCATAAAACTCCATGAAGCGGTAGGCTAATGTACATCTTATATGTAATGTAGTATGGCATAGCCATGTACTATGGATATAAATGTAGGCTATGAATATGATCAATATCAATGTAGGCTATAAATTAAGTCCACTTTCTTGCATTGCTTCTGACCCAACAACTTCTATGCCGTTTAGTCTTTTATTGAATTTGCATTGTATTAAAATATGATAACCTATTCAGCGGTCACAGTAGGTAAATGCCGCCACGTGTGGTCCTTGGATTTGAGGAAATTGGTCCTGGAAAGTCCTTGAAGGGTCCTTGAATTTGATGTTCACCAAGGTGTGGGTACCCTGACAAATACACTTCAAAAAGGGAACTACAAGTAAGTAAAAAATTTCTTGAAATTAGTGTATTTTTCCTTTAATTTAAGGAGCTAAATAAGATTATTTGCCAATGGAATGAGTATTTTTTTACCCCTAAAATAAGATAATTGGATATCCTGCACTTAAAATAAGATGATGGAGATGAAGTGTTCTTATTTTAAGTGCAAAATTCTTATTCCATTGGCAGATAGTCTTATTTACCTGCTTTAATCTAGGAAATATTCACTGATTTCAAGAAAATTTCACTTACTTTTAGTTCCCTTTTTGCAGTGTACCAATAAATATAAAAAAAAAAAATCTAATAAAAAGCTGTTACTTTGTGCACTTCTTTATGTAACTACCATATTTTTCGGACTATAAGTCGCATCAGACAAAAAAAAAAGCGTCATAAAGAAGAAAAAAACATATAAGTCGCACCGGACTATATGCATTTATTTAAACATTTATTTCACACAGTCCAAGACTAAAAACTGACATTTAATTTAATTTATTAAATTCCACAGCTGCTTCCACAACCAGCTGAATAATGTGGAACATACCAGGGAGGATGAATGGAGTAAATTAGCACAGCAGTAGATTTTATCCAGCGCATTTCTTACGCTGAAAGTTGTTAAAATACACTGAAAATATAGCGTGAGCATAACGGTGCTACGTGCTAAGTTAACAGTACGACACGGATGTTTAAAAGCAACATAAAGCTCACGTGCATCAGAGAAGTTGTAACAGAGCTGTAAGCTAATGCTAGCTGCTGTTAGCTTCACAGACAGCACAGTAACAGCTTCTGTCTCGGTCTGTTTCCTTTGAGCTGCACCACACAACGCTCTGCTAAATGAATACAGACTGAAACAGAGAAACAACAAACATGTGTTCAGTCTTTGCTGCTCTATAAGTTACAGTGTTGCCAACTCCTCAGTAAGGAAAGTAGCTATTGGCTGGTCTAAAAGTCGCTGAATGACGTCATCGCCTAATTTGCATAATCTGCCACATGATGTGATGTGCATATTATTGACGCTGTGTGAGAAATAACCTCGTTAGAGAGAGACAAAAAGTGAGTAAAAACACTCAGAATATATATAGAGTTACTTTTTTCTGTCTATTAATGTTTATTTATTATTATTATTATTTTTTTTTATGTTTCTTTTATTACAATACTAACCCTCCTCCTTTACCCGGGTTTGAGACCGGCAAAATTAACCATAAAGAGAAACTATGGCGGAGTTACAAATTTTTTCCTTTCAACTTTTTTTCAACATTTTCTTTTTTCTCTTGTGGTCCACTAAGGAGCCTACAAATCACGGTAAAACATGAACATGTGGCTGTGTGAATCAAATGCCGTTATTTATTTAAGATAAAATATTTCAAATTCAGTTATTTATGATCAACATGCGCAGTCAATCCCGGCGCATGTGCGCTTTATTTGCAGTCTGGACGCTGAGGGTAAACATGCTGTGGCTCTGACTGCAGCGCTGAGAGGGACTCCTGCGGGAGGGGAAGAACGGGGGAGGCGCCCCACGGCAGTACCTGCAGCTGGAGGACAAGAGTAGGAACGATACGTGCTTTCACGTAAGAGTCTCCAAAAGTCGCTAGATTTGTCGCTAGTCGCTTTTTTGAAAAAGAGTCGCTGGAGGGGTCTGAAAAGTCGCTAAATATAGCGACAAAGTCGCTGAGTTGGCAACACTGATAAGTTAATGTTTAATTAATTTTTAAGTGGTACAGGAGCAGGATAGTTTTCATAAACCTATAGCGCCCTCTTGTGGCTATAGACGGTAATGTTTACTACTTGGTTCATGTTGTTCAGTATGATTTACCAATTAAATTTGATATATAAGTCGCAGCATTGGCCAAACTATGGAAAAAAAAAAAAGGGTGACTTGTAGTCCAAAAAATATGGTACTTTGTGCAGTTTGGTGATTTTAAAAAATCTCACTTGTTTATGTACCTACCTTAAGGTGCACTGGGTTATAAGGCGCACTAAATATTCAGACGGTCTGTTATGTTAGAAACAGGGCAGTGTAGTCCAGCTGCTCTGTCCTCCTAAGGCCAAAATAAACTTAACTTTTATATTGAATTAACTTACTAGGCTTATTGTTTCTAGCGCGTACTCCAGGCTGCCTTACATGAATGCGCTTCTAGTTTAGACATTACAGTCAGGCAGTCTGGTAGAAACCTCAGGGGTCCTCAGGTAGTGACACAGTGTACCGTAATGCTCCTAATATCCATTGAGTGGAACGGCTTTGTTGCTAACCAAAGTCATATTTACACATTTTAACACATTTATGAGCGCATTGTATCACTTAAAATCAGTCAGTAAGCACAACGGTGATCATAGATAAGACGCACCATCAATTTTTGAGAAGATTTAAGGATTTTAAATGCGCCTTATAGTCTAAGAAATACGGTAGTGTCATTTCGAATTTTGTTTATGTTGTTTTTTAAGGACCATATTTGTTTATTGGGCTAATTGACATACAGACACAGCCTCACAGCTGCCTAAAAAGCTGCAGATAGTCATTTTTATTTGTCTGGATGTTTTGGTGGATGGAACAATTAGCTGCTCTAAAAGTTTCTCATGTTGCAGGACAGAAAAGTCATCATAAAAACCATGAAGACCTACATGGTGAAGTTCGCCACCGTGAGTTTTTCTCCTTTTAACTGAATTAAGCCATCAGTCGGTGACGTCGGACTCAGCCGCCGCTCTTCCTCCTCCCACAGGGGGAGTTTGGTCACATGGTCCTTCTGGCCATATTCGACTGCGTGGACGACACCAGGCTGGTCAAGCAGACGGTTCTCTCGGTACGTTTTGCCTTTTTTAACGGGTTCTCCGGGTTCCTAACGGTGGACTTCGGGGAGCCTAAAAAAAAACCTCGTCCCTGCAGGAGATCCTGTCCGCTCTGCCTGAGGTCATCGGGAACAAACACGGTAAGAAGGTGCTGCTGTACCTGCTGAGCCCCAGAGACCCCGCCCACGTTCTGCCGGAGATCGTCAAGGAGCTGGAGCAAGGAGACGGGAACGCTCACAGGTAGCCTCGCAGGAATTAAACCAGGAACCGTCTGTTTCTCTGTGCTTGTCGCCTCCAGGGAGCCGCTTTAGTTCAGATGTTGCTAGGATTTCAGAATAAAAGCGTTAGGTCGTTACTAAAATATAGCGAGTCTGGTTCGAATGATGCAAAAGTGGTTTGTTCCTCAGGGTTCCTTCACTGTCTGGAAAAGTAGGGAAAGGAAAACGTCGGCGTCCCATGGTGAAATATTTCTCACTATTCTACCTTGTTCCCTTTGTGTCTATCTTTCCTTTCCGCTTTTGGTACTTTCCATCTTTTATTAAAATAAAGTATTCATTCAACTGCTATTAGGTGAATACCACAAAAAAAGCAACAATTGGTGGGGAAAAAAAAAGCTAAACACATTCTGGGGAATGTGTTTTCAAAATATGAAAACTTTGAGTCCAAATGTAACAGAATTATAGCCTCGTGAGACCATCCTGATCTCGCGAGCTTTCAAGGTTTCACTCGCAGATCAGTCTGGCTACTTTCCGTTAAAGAAAATTTGGAGCCGTTCACCAAACGAACGTCCAATCAGCGTTGGCTTTGAGGCGGGTTGAGGTGTGACGCAACGAGAAGCGCGACAGTTCAGTCTAAAGAACACGGTGGCTTCAGCCGATGAAACTAGCGTTAGCGTGGCTATCGAGCAAGTTTTATCGGAATTACAGAGTATTTCTTTGCTGAGCTAACGAGCCTTTACCTGCAGCAGCAAGAGTAGCTTGGCTTGTGGTTGTGTTTTCTGATTGGTTCATTTGGCCCGTCTATCACCAACATAGGCCAATCAGCTAACCAGTATTTTCGCCCCTTCCCAAAATTACTTCAACGGAAGGTTTCCAGATGGATATGCGGAGCAAATCTATCTGGCGGAGTCAGGTTAACAGAAATAAACAATTTACACGTTTTTTAGTTCCCAGTCATCTAAAGAAACCCAGAGCAGCTCCAGAACTTTCACAATAAAAGCCTTTAATCTGTGACAAATGGTCGTTTTCAGGACGGTTCCAGTTTAGTGAACCGTCCTGACTTCAGGTCTCTGGAGCCAAAGCCCGCTAACGGTTCTGGTTCTGGTTCTGATCAGTAAAAAGGACATGGCGACCCGCCGGCAGGAGCTGCTGGAGGCCGTCTCCCCCGCGCTGCTGGAGTATCTGCGTACGAACGCCGGCACCATGGCGATGGACAAGGCCACCAGCGTCACCATCAGCGACATCCTGGCGTCCGCCTGCGGGGACATCAGGCCCGCCATGACCGCCGTGGCCCAGCTGGCCAATCAGGAGCTGGTGCCGGGAGGAATCAAAGGAGAGGTGAGAGGAACCAATCAGAGCTTTCCTCTAATCCTTTAACTTGTTTAACCTTATTTGCTCAGTTTTGTTCCAGAAGCAGCTCGTTTCTTTACTACGTTGTTAATGCTGTGGTTTTAAATCCATGAACCACATTGTGTCGCGTTTATAACCACAAACCTCACCTTTCGTTGGGTTTTTTAATCTGTTTTATGAGCTGGAAGGAAATAAATCCAGTTTCCTTTTAGCAAATTAAACTCCTGAAGAGTGAAAAGCATAAAAAGACAGAGGCCCAAATTTACTCTGATTCCCCTAAATAAAGATCCAGTTCATCGTAAGGCACCACACTGCAAAAAAACGGATCTAAAAATAAGCAAAATGTTCTTAAAAATAATGTTTTTGTCCTAGCAGGTAAATATCTGCCACTGGAATGAGTATTTTGATCCCTAAAATAAAATAGACATCCTGCACTTGAAATAAGATGATGAAAGATTAAATGTTCCTATTTTAAGTGCAAAAATCTTATTTTATTGGCAAATCATCTTATTTACCTGCTCAAATCAAGGACAGATACAGTAATTTTAAGAAAATTGTAATTATTTTTAGTTCTGTTTTTGCAGTGCAGGAAGTCGGAGCAGGTTTAATTTAAACTCTGGATAAATCCAGCAGTTCGGTGAAGGCCTCAGAGGTTTCCTTCCTTCCGTTCTTCTTATTATTATTATTAAGCCTTTACTTAAAAAGATAAGAATTGTTTATACAGGTTTAGATTAAAGCAGATTCATGTCGGCCTAGTCAAAGTCCAGACCTAAATCTGACAGAAGACTTGAACATTGATGTTCTGACTCAATCTCAATCCAGTCGGACTGAACAAAGACGTCTGTTTAAAGCAGCCGTGATTGCAGTGAAACATGGTTTTAATTTTAGCTTAGTTGATGTAAAACAAACATGAAATAAAAAAATCTCATTCAACCAGTTTGCTATTAGAAGCACACTGCAAAAACGGAACTAAAAATAAGTAAAATGTTCTTAAAATGTGTGTATTTTTCCTTGATTTGAGCAGGATCTGCCAATAGAATAAGTTTTTTGCACTTAAAATAGAAACAATTTATCTCCATCTTATTTCAAGTGCACTATATCTAATTATCTTATTTTAGGGGTCAAAATGCTCATTCCATTGGCAGATAATCTTATGTACCTGCTCAAATCTAGGACAAAAACACTAATTTTACGAACATTTTACTTATTTTTAGATCCGTTTTTGCAGTACAGAGCTACGTTGAGCAGGTTAAGTCCGCCGTGTTTCTCTTTGACTCATTCCATCCCGTCTGTGCTGCAGCTTCACATGGCCGAGCACCCAGCGGGACACCTGGTGCTGAAATGGCTCATCGAGCAGGACGCCGCGCTGGCAGCGGCCGGCAGAGACGGTAAGGAGAGCGCCGCCCGCCCGCCGCAGAGATTACTGTCCTCGCTGACGCGTTCGTGTCCGGGTCCTTCAACAGAGCGCTTCAGCAGGATTCTGGTGGACACGGTGGGAACCGAGACCATGAAGAGCTGGGTGAAGGTCAACAGAGGAGCCATGGTGCTCTGCAGGTCAGCACACCCTCCTCGTTTCATACTCGGCTAAATTTAAGTCATTCAGATTCAACATCTGCCAAATAATTGACTGGTTACCAGGCTTGGGCTGATTTCAGCCAGTTGTTGCAGGGTGGTAGCTCTCCATGAGTGGACGTGGGCGCCCCCTGCTGTGAGAGCAGATAAATGCTGCTCCTCAAGGCCCACTGTTGGCAGTGATTTAGTGTTTTACTTGCCTCAGCACACGGCTGCATGCGGAGGAGGCAATGTAATTTCAGTGCGGTGTGCTCACTGCAAAAACAGAACTAAAAATAAGTCAAATTTTCTTAAATTTAGTGCATTTATCCTTGATTTTAGCAGGTAAATATCTGCCAGTGGCATGAGTATTTTCACCCCTAAAATAAGATAATTAAACATCCTGCATTTGAAATAAGATGATGGAGATGAGTTGTTCCTATTTTAAGTGTAAAAATCTCATTCCATTGGCAAATCATCTTATTTACCTGCTAAAATCAAGGATAAATGCACCAATTTAAAGAAGATTTTTAGTTTTGTTTTTGCAGTGCTGGAGCAGAGAAGTATCTAAAACACAAGGGAAATGTTTGAGCTTTATCTTTATTTTCTACTAAAAACTGTTTAAATTCTCAGTTCCAGATAGTCTTTACGGCACAACCTTAGATGTGTGAATCTAGTTATTTTTTCCCATTTTGATAGACTGTAGTGACACACTTGGCCATAAGTCTGGCAACAACAACAAAATCCCTGACTAGAATGAAACCCGCAGACATATAAAGTGAAACATTTTTATGACTCAGTCCAAATGTAAGTTGTACATTTATAAATCGTATGCCAACTGTAGCAAACAAGGTTATATTTATTTATTTACTATAAAATGCAGTCAATTTGTCATGTTTACAAAACTGAATGGCATCTGGAGTCTGGCTCTAACAGTCCTTTAAATCTCTGGGTTGTCATGCTGTTTCTGTCCACCAGGAGGCAGTGTTCAGCCTTTTGCCTTTGGTGGCTGTAATGTTTTGTTTTTGTTTTTTTACCTTAAATATGATAATATAAAGAAAAGCATGGTGTAAATTAACTGGGTTCTTTTGACCTTTCAAAACAAATGAAAGACTGGGGTAAAAGTTAAAAGTTCGCTCTTTGAACACAGCTTGAAATGGTGTCTCTGGCTACATTATTCTAGACATGTAATAAAGACTCATATCCAGAGACTCCATAGTTTAAAGCTCCCTGTTATGAGGACAGTCTGCTTTTTAATTTACCTCTCAAATGACCACTCATCACAACAACCCTAATTAAAGCCATAAAGAGTCTTTTTCATGTGGTGCTATATTAGTGGTGGTGATATATTAGTTTGGCTTTAAAACCCAAATTCTTACTGCATTCAGGTGGTCATATCTGCTCTACATTATTAGCATTATTATGCTAATGTAACCAGAGATTTGTCAGAAAGTTCCTGCTAACAAACCTGTTTTACCCAAGAGTTCAACTGCATGAGGGAAAAAAAAAAACAAACTGATGGGCTAAAGCTAATATTACGGCTAAACGTGCTGAAGGATTGTTTGTAGAAAATCTGCAGTCTGTGAACATCGACAGCTGTTTTATACCTACAAGAAGGCAGACAAAGTAAAACCTGTATGAAAGGAAAATGTTCCTTACCTGAGAAACTTTACGCTCACAAACGGTTCTTATTCTGGCTGTTAACTCCCTGCTTATGTGTGTTAGCCATAGCATGAACGGAAATCCAGCCGTTTACTTACCTAAAGCTCAACAATGTTTCCTGAATAAGAAAAGTGATCCCTCCCATCTTTGTGTTGCCTCTAAGCAGCTTCACATCTGTTTGACATATTCTTATTAAAAAGGTAATTTTATTACATTAAGGAAACAGTACAACTGTACAGCTGAAGCTTATGAGACGCTGCATATCCATATATGGTATTCACTTCCTGTTTTTGACAAAAGCATGGCTACATTGGGTTGTTTTTTCTATGATCTTTTTTAATCTGTAAAATTATACAGAATATAATTTGCTTAATACTTTCATTGTTTGTAGGGCTAATGGCTATTAAGTAAAATTGCCCTTTAAGTTCAACATAAAAAATATTGTAGATAAATAAAGAAATTGTCCATCTGAGATTTTCCTTTTCCATAGCAAGAGATTTCTGTGGATGACTTGTAGTTTTCACACAGAGGCTGCTTTGTTTGAGGTAAAGTTTCTGTTAAAATGCTGAAATTAGTGGCGCTCTTTTGCCCCGCCCCCTCTGTTATGTCTCTAAAAAAAAGGCGGGAGTTGCCATGGCAACAACAGCTCCCAACAAACCTTCATGTATCTTCGCGTGTTTGATGTGGATGAGCCATGGTGGGAAAAGCCCTGAATATGTTGACCGGGTTTCTCTAAATTAAACAAAATACTTTTAAAAGAATAATTTTAGACTTAGGACCCACATAAAACATATTTAGCTTTTTTACCTTTAGCATTAACTAGTTTCACTCTAGCATTAATTTTATATTACAGTCACTGACGACGTTCTGAAGTCGACGGTGGGAAACATGCCAACAACGTTTTGATCTTAAGGTCCTGAAGTCTTTTTCAGGGGCTGAATTCATCCTTTGGACGTATTTAAGAGATTTTTAAAGGTGGTTGAATTTTTATGCTGTTGCAGAAATCTTTTTTTTTTTTTGTGTGTTTTCTTCATGCAGCCTTCTGGACAGCTGTGAGAGGTCTGTGGCTGAGGAGGTGAAGGAGGCGCTCACGGCCATCTCCTCCGAGCTCCGCAGAATCAAGAACAACAAAGGAGCCGAAATCCTGCTGGAGAAGTTGAAGAAGTAGACCTCTTTTGGTTTTTACTTCAGACGGACTACAGGTGTTCAAACGTTGCTTCGTTTGGACCAAATTAAAACGTCCCCCAGAGGACAGAAGATCAAGGATGAACCGGGAAGTGGACACAGTCTGGGACACCTTGGAGATTTTAACCGTTAACTCTTTTCCTGCCTCACTGGTTTAAAGGGGGGTAGTGTTTAAATATGTGCAATGGTTGTACACAAGATCACAAATCCACATATTATCTTTTTTGTTTAATAATCTCCATCCCAGTGGACTGAGCCAGAGACGGTTATCCAAACCTTTTTAGGGTAACACACCAATCAGCACACACCAGTTTGTGGACTGGTTCAGTCTTTTTCGTGGTAAATGTTAACTGAAAATAAAGATTATTGTGATATTCTTTGTTCAAAGTGTGAATGTTATTCTTTTTGCTTTGAACACCCAGTGACTGCCGTTACACCATCTAATGTTCGAAAAAAGAGATCCGATTAATTTAAAAGTCAGGTCCAGCAAAGGATTGTGGGATTCCTTATAGCTCCTTGGCGGAGGTAAGGGACCTCGTGAAGTTCCTAGGCTAAAGGAACCATGATGGGAAGCATACAGGCTCCTTTTCCTACCTCCTTCCGTACTGACTGAATTATTCAGATTGTACTTATGGCGACTGCTGACGGACTTCTGCTTTGGCGAAGGAGTCCTTACCAATTAGATGTTATTGGACAGAGCCCCGGTGTCTGCGAGTACCATTTCCTTTACCATCAAAAAGGCCTTAAAAAACCGGTGGAAACTGATGGGAAGAGTCTGATAGATTAAAATCATCGATTGTAGTTGGCTGTTCTGTTTCAACTGGGAAGACAAGACTTCATGGTGCGGGTACAACCAGTCGAGTTGCTGCTAGAAGACTTGCTAAATCTTCAAAATGATAAATTAAAGGGTCGGACCATGAAACATCGCTTATGGACTGATGAAGAATCAAACATTTAAATCTTCAACTAATCTTGCAGGTTTATCAATCTTTTTTTTTTTTGTAAGCCGTCCAGCAGATGAAAGGATGGTTCCTCTGTGTGACGTCAACGGCCATGGAGGAGGAGCGGTTTGCTGTATCCGAGCTTGGTGACCTCATGAGAAGAACCTTGAACCAGTGCGCCTACCCTAGTATTCAGCTGGACCCGAAATGCAAGTCCAAACTATGCCAGAACCACCTTAGAGAAATGGAACAAGGTGGTAAGCTTGGAAACGGAGTGACCAGGATAGTTTTCAGACTAGAACCCCATCAAGCAGGTTGAATGCAAAGCAACCTACAAGTGTCACACATTGTTATGGAAATATATAATCAGTTTTTGTATCAATCATGTATTTTTCTTAAATCAGTAAGAGTTACCTAATTTTTAATAACTATTGTAAGCTTTGTGGCGTGCAGTCTACATAGGATGGAGTCTGCAGGGTCACACTCAAAGCTATAAATTCAAATTATAAAGTTGACACTCAACCTTCTTGTGGGATACAGGGCAATTAAGAGTCACAGGATGATTTATGGTGGGTAACCTTCAAGAAGGTTTATGGTATAAAAGATCTATATTGTTCTTCAGTGTTTATCTCAGTAGACTCCTAGAAACATCTGGCAAATGTATCAAGTGTTTTGTCTCTGATTTTTTTTCTTCCTTTGCTGCCGAATCTACGGACCGGGTGAGGCTGGCCTTAGTGAATGAGACAGGAAGATTCTATAGGAACAATGTCTGTTTTTTTTTTTGGAAAGAAATAGGTCGATTTTATGGTACTTTCATTTTAATGGACAGATAACGATTGTCTAAAACGCTACAAAGTAACTACACTAGATTCTTTCCTTTTTTTTTTTGTATAATACATTAAGATATTCTGTTGGTGTGAATTTATAGCCTCGTGAGACCATCCTGATCTCGCGAGGTTTCAAGGTTTCACTCGCAGATCAGTCTGGATACTCTCCGTTAAAGAAAATTTGGAGCCGTTCACCAAACGAACGTCCAATTAGCGTTGGCTTTGAGGCGGGTTGAGGTGTGACGCAACGGGAAGCGCGACAGTTCAGTCTAAAGAACATGGCGGCTTCAGCCGATGAAACTAGCGTTAGCATGGCTATCGAGCAAGTTTTATCAGAATTACAGAGTATTCCTTTGCTGGGCTAACGAGCCTTTACCTGCAGCAGCAAGAGTAGCTTGGCTTGTGGTTGTGTTTTCGTCGTCGCTCTGTTACGAGCGACGACGAATCTGATTGGTTTATTTGGCCCGTCTATCACCAACATAGGCCAATCAGCTAACCAGTATTTTCGCCCCTTCCCAAAGTTACTTCAACGGAAGGTTTCCAGATGGATATGCGGAGCAAATCTATCTGGCGGAGTCAGGTAAGTGAATTTATGCCTTAAACTCTCCCAAAAGTAACAAGTTTTTCAAGAATGCGTCCAGTTTTGGTTTTGCGATTGTCCGTTAACAGAACCGTGATCTTGGGTGTTCGTTGGGTCAGTCCAGAAATTCACTGATTTAAGGTACGTTCCCCCAATGTTTGAATCCAGGCCAGAGTTTGCGGTTCTTGTCGCCTCGCAGTAAAAAAGCTTTCAATGTGGGGTTTGCATGTTCTCCCTGTGTGTGTGTGAGGGTTCTCTCCGGGTACTCCAGCTTCCTCCAACAGTGCTGGTGAAGATTCTCAGTCATCCAGGTCATGGTCATTCCAAAAAAAGTAAAAAAACAAAGCAACTGGACTTGTTTTCCATAGTTGAAGACGTTTTGCTTCCTATACAGGAAGCTTTTTCAATCCAAAAAGTCTGGAGTAATGTGGAGTAACAAGCTTTATACTACTGCCAAACAAAGGCCTTGTAATGGCTTAGATAACATGCAAATTCAATTGAATTACTAAGGGGTGGACCTGTTTCGATTGAATTTGCATGTTATCTAAGCCATTACAGGCCTTTGTTTGCCAATGGTATAAAGCTTGTTACTCCACATTACTCCAGACTTTTTGAAATGAGAAAGCTTCCAGGAGAGGAAGCGAAACATCTTCAACTACTGAAAACAAGTCCAGTTGCTTTGTTTTTTACTTTTTTTGGAGTTCCTCCAACAGTCTAAAACAGGTCAATTGGTCTCTAAATTGTCCTCTGGTGTGTGTCCCCCACCTTCCTCCTGGCGACCACTGGACATGGACACCGGCAGGTCTAATATCCAGGCAGCGCATGCTTCAACCCCGCGTCGTTGACGTCCACAAACCTTCCACCTCCACGAGGCTTTGGCTGAACGACGTCGTCGCAGCACTCTGCAAACCTCTTGGCGGCCCTCTTGATGAAGCGGACCTTCCCTCGCGCCTTGGTGACCATGGCGTACTCGTGGGACTTGAGCTTGGCGTAGTAGTCGGAGAACTTGTTGTAGAGGATGGAGATGGGCATGCCGTTGAGGATGATGCCGAAGGAGATGCAGGCGAAGGCGAAGAGCCGGCCGAGGTTGGACTCCGGGACCATGTCGCCGTAACCCACCGTGGAGATGCTCACCTGCAGGACCGGACAGCAGAAGATCTTACTTTAGAAACTCCTGATAAATCGCTTCAACGTCTACGTTTGAGAAGACGCTCTGTGGCCAGACCTGAGACTCCTCTAAGGAGGGGGTCGACCTCCAAGTAAGGCGCAAATAGGGTTCACAGTGAGATGAGGTGGTAAATGTGTTCTTTTGGGTCAGCAGTGGTTCTGGCCATGGATCTCTCCTATGGAGGCTATTCTTGTCCCGTCCCCCTTTCTGATTGTTGAGTCATGACTTCTGACCTTAACTGAGCCCTGCAGAGCTTTAGATAGTCAATTTTTTTTACTTGGATTCTTTAGATCGGGGAACGATGTTTTGCTTTTAGAGTTCTTATTGTCAGGAAGCTGTTTTTAAGCAACTTCCTGATTCTCAGCCTGGATCTGACTGGAGAAACGTGATTTTCTGTTTCCATATTTCCAGACCTTTAATCCAGGTCTGGAAATATAGAAACAGAAAATGGAAAATGTTTCTGTCTTCTGTTTTCCCCTCTCTATTTAAAGTCCTTCCTGCCCTCCAGAAGTTTTTTTTCTTCCTAAAATCTTTCCATCCTCCCTAAAGTCTTTCATTCTATCGTTTCTAAAATAGTTATTTATTTCCTTCCTTCCTTCCTTCCTTCCTTAAGTCTGTTCCATCCTTCCTAAAGTCCTTCCTTCCTAGCTACCTACCTCCTTTCCTTCATAAAGTTCCTCCTTCCATCCTTCCTAAAGTCTTTCTTTCTTTCCTTTCTTCCTTCGTAGTCTTTCCTTCCATCCGTCCTAAAATGCCCCCCTCAATCCTTCCTAAAGCTTCCTTTCCTTCCTTCGATCCTTTCTAAAGTCTTTCTTTCCTTGTTCCTTCATTGTCTTTCCTTCTATCCGTCCTAAAGTCTCTGTCCTTCTTTTCTTTCTTCCTTCATAGTCTTTCCTTCTATCCATCCTAAGTGCTTCCTTCCATCCTTCCTAAAGTCTTTCTTTCTTTCCTTATTCCTTCATAGTCTTTCCTTCCATCCGTCCTAAAATGCCTCCTTCAATCCTTCCTAAAGTCTTCCTTTCCTTCCTTCGATCCTTCCTAAAGTCTTTCTTTACTTCCTTCCTTCCTTCATAGTCTTTCCTTCTATCCATCCTAAGTGCTTCCTAGCATCCTTCCTAAAGTCTTTCTTTACTTCCTTCCTTCATAATCTTTCCTTCCATCCTTCCTAAAGTCTTTCTGTCCTTTTCTTTCTTCCTTCATAGTCTTTCCTTCTATCCATCCTAAGTGCTTCCTTCCATCCTTCCTAAAGTCTTTCTTTCTTTCCTTATTCCTTCATAGTCTTTCCTTCCATCCGTCCTAAAATGCCTCCTTCAATCCTTCCTAAAGTCTTCCTTTCCTTCCTTCGATCCTTCCTAAAGTCTTTCTTTACTTCCTTCCTTCATAGTCTTTCCTTCCATCCGTTCTAAAGTGCTTCCTTCCATCCTTCCTAAAGTCTTTCTTTCTTTTCTTGTTCCTTCATAGTCTTTCCTTCCATCCGTCCTAAGTGCTTCCTACCATCCTTCCTAAAGTCTTTCTTTACTTCCTTGCTTCATAATCTTTCCTTCCATCCTTCCTGAAGTCTTTCTGTCCTTCCTTTCTTTCTTCCTTTGTAGTCTTTCCTTCCATTCTTCCTAAAGTCTTTCTTTCTTTCCTTATTCCTTCATAGTCTTTCCTTCTATCCATCCTAAGTGCTTCCTACCATCCTTCCTAAAGTCTTTCTTTACTTCCTTCCTTCATAATCTTTCCTTCCATCCTTCCTAAAGTCTTTCTGTCCTTTTCTTTCTTCCTTCATAGTCTTTCCTTCCATCCGTCCTAAAATGCCTCCTTCAATCCTTCCTAAAGTCTTCCTTTCCTTCCTTCGATCCTTCCTAAAGTCTTTCTTTACTTCCTTCCTTCATAGTCTTTCCTTCCATCCGTCCTAAGTGCTTCCTACCATCCTTCCTAAAGTCTTTCTTTACTTCCTTCCTTCATAATCTTTCCTTCCATCCTTCCTGAAGTCTTTCTGTCCTTCCTTTCCTTATTCCTTCATAGTCTTTCCTTCCATCCGTCCTAATGTGCTTCCTTCCTCCTTGTGAGAAAATACCAGAAATGTAGAAACTGACTCTAAACTGGAAGACAAAAGGAAACTAGGAGTAATGTGGTACTGTTGTTTCCAGTAACAAGCCCAGAATCTGAGTTTTGGAGAACCTAGAAGGGACGAAGCTGCCTCTGAAGCAGCCCCCACGTACAACAACTGACTCTGACCTAAGTGTGGATCACCTTCTCTAAGTCATGATGTGGTAGACAGACACTGAAAACAACCAGAAGCTAAATAGCCGTCTGTGCTGCTGAGCCTCTTGTTCGTATCTTGGTGATAAATGGCTGATAAAGTCTGACAGAATCCTCGTACTCACGGCGGCCCACCACCAGGCGTGGGGCATGGAGGTGAAGTTGGTGTTGTAGACGTCGTGCTCCACGCTGTACACCATGGCGGAGAACATGAAGATCCCCATGCCGATGAAGAGCAGCAAACAGCCCACCTGCAGCAACATTAACAATCATTTCTAATCCTGTCAGACGCAGTTTAATGACGTGTGCAAAGCAAGAAACCAACACACTTTATGTAGTGAATTATTCAATAAAGGGTTAAAAATGGAGAGATAAAGCCCATTTTTTACTATGGGATTGTTGTTCTAAGTTCTTAAAGCCTCTAGGTTCTCATGCTAGTGAGAAAACCTCTAACGGGAGGTCAGCTCAGGTTGGGAATACGGTTGTAATGCCTCCAAGTGTAGCCCCTGGTGGCCATATGTGAATCCCACAAGCTGCAATTCAAGAATGATTCAGATGTAGTCCATCAAGGACTGAGCAACACCCCCTGATTAATGTAATTATTAAAATATTGGACCGTCATGTTACTCTTCAAAGGGAAATTATATAAGTATGGCAAGCCGTTTTAACATTTAATAAGTAAGTATTTAACTATCCGGAATTACCGTCATTTTTACTCGTCGTAGTGTGACTGACTAGTATGAAGACATAGCTAACGTCATTATGACTAGTCAAAACTAAATTACAGATGTCTATGATGACAAGCGACACATGGATGGTAAAATTGTTTGAATCTTACAAGCCAAAACCAAATTACAGGTATCTGTGGAGTTTTGACTTGTCAAAATCTAATTGCAGAGACTCTGAATAAGAGTTTTGACTAAGCAAAGTTACGTTGCAGACATCAGTAATTAATTTCCAGTCTGGTGATTAAATGTTTAACGTCTTGCCATAGAGACAGTCTCACAGGCAGACGCAGTTTGAAGCCAGACCTGCTGGTAGCACTGTCTCAAAGTAAAGCCGAAGGCTCTCAGTCCCGTGGAGTGACGCGCCAGCTTCAAGATCCTGAAGATCCTCATCAGACGCATGATCCTCAGAACCTGACCCACCTACACAGAGACGAGAAAAAAAAAAAACGTCCAGCAGATCCACTAAAGTCTGAAAGAGACCGGACGGGTAATGGGTTTTACCTTCCCGACGCGGGCGACGGCCTCGATGTCCCCGGAGTGATGGTGGACGCCGTCGTCCTCGAAGCGCTCCAGCAACATCTGCAGGTAATGCGGCAGGATGGCGATCAGGTCCACAGTGTTGAGCACGCTTTGCACGAAGCACCTCAGGTCCGGCGTGGAGGCCAGACGCAGCAGGTACTCCAGGGTGAAGAAGGTGATGCAGAACGTCTCCACGCTCTCGCCGTAGAACCTTCCGCTGGGCTGGCCCGACGGCATCTGCGGCAGATCGGAGGTAAGTCCGGGACCGGCTCAGAGCCTCCACCCGTCCCGTCCCCTGGGACACGCACCTTGTACTGCATCTCGTCCACGGTGTTGAGCGTCATGGCAACCAGCGAGACCAGCACGAAGAAGGAGGAGGCCACGCCCACCAGCTTGGCGGTGATGGAGGAGAACGGCTTCTCCATCAGGTTCCAGATCCGCCGGCGGGTCGAGCCCAAGGTCATGTGATCAAACACGGACTCGTCCTCCTCCATCTCCAGCTGCAAGACAGAGTGGATGGTCAACGTCCATCCATCCGTCTGTTCATCCATCCATCTGTTCATCCATCCATCAATCAATCCCTTCATCCATCTGTCCGTCCATCTGTTCATCCATCCGTCTGTTCATCCATCCATCCATTCATTCATTCGTTCATCCATCCATCCATCCATCTGTTCATCCATTCATCCATCTGTTCATCCATCTGTTCATCCATTCATCCATCTGTTCATCCATCTGTTCATCCATCTGTCCATCCGTCCATCCATCCGTCTGTTCATCCATCCGTCTGTCTGTTCATCCATCCGTCTGTTCATCCATCCGTCTGTTCATCCATCCGTCTGTTCATCCATCTGTTCATCCATTCATCCATCTGTTCATCCATCTGTCCATCCATCCATCCGTCTGTTCATCCATCCATCTGTCTGTTCATCCATCAATCTGTCTGTTCATCCATCAATCTGTCTGTTCATCCATCAATCTGTTCATCCATCTGTTCATTCATCCGTCTGTTCATCCATCCGTTCATCCACCTATCCTTCTGTTCATTCGTTCATCCATTGGTCCATCCATCCTTCTATCCATCCGTTCATCCATCCGTCTGTTCATCCATCCATTAATCCTTCTGTTTATTCATTTATCCATCCGTTCATCCATCCATCCATCCTTCTGTTTATTCATTCATCCTTCTGTTCATCCATCCATCTATCTGTTCATCCATCCGTTCATTTGTTCATCAATCTGTTCATCCATCTGTTCATCCATCCATCCTTTGTTTATTCATTCATCCATCAGTCCATCCATCCATCTGTTCATCCACCTATCCTTCTGTTCATTCTTTCATCCATTGGTCTATTTATCCTTCCATCCATCCGTTCATCCGTCCATGCGTCTGTTCATCCATCTGTTCATCCATCCGTTCATCCATCCATCCATCCTTCTGTTTATTCATTCATCCTTCTGTTCATCTGTTCATCCATCCATCTATCCATCCATCCCTCTGTTTATTCATTCATCCATCGGTCCATCCATTCATCCATCTGTTCATTCATTCATTCATTCATTCATCCATCCGTTTATTCATTCATCCATCTATCCATCCATCCATCCATCCTTCTGTTTATTCATTCATCCTTCTGTTCATCTGTTCATCCATCCATCTATCCATCCATCCCTCTGTTTATTCATTCATCCATCGGTCCATCCATTCATCCATCTGTTCATTCATTCATTCATCTATCCATCCATTTATTCATTCATCCATCTATCCATCCATCCATCCTTCTGTTTATTCATTCGTCCATCAGTCCATCCATCCATCTGTTCATCCATCCGTTCATCCACCTATCCTTCTGTTCATCCGTTGGTCCATCCATCCTTCCATCCACCCGTTCATCCATCCATTCATCCTTCTGTTTATTCATTCATCCATCATCCATCCTTCTGTTTATTCATTCATCCTTCTGTTCACCCATCTGTTCATCGATCCATCTATCCATCCATCCCTCTGTTTATTCATTCATCCATTGGTCCATCCCTTCATCCATCTGTTCATTCATTCATCCATCCATCCATCCATCCGTTCATCAATCTGTTCATCCATCCGTTCATTTGTTCATCAATCTGTTCATCCATCCCTTCATCCATCCATCCTTCTGTTCATTCTTCCATCCATCCATCCATCCATCCATCCATCCATCTGTTCATTTATCCATCCATCCATCCATCCATCCGTCCGTCTGTTCATCCATCCATCCTTCTGTTTATTCATCCGTTCATCCACCTATCCTTCTGTTCATCCATTGGTCCATCCATCCTTCCATCCATCCGTTCATCCATCCATCCGTCTGTTCATCCATCTGTTCATCCATCTGTTCATCCATCCTTCCATCCGTCTGTCTGTTCATCCATCTGTTAATCCATCCGTTCATCCTTTTCTTCTTGTTCTTTCTTTCCTCTCCTACTTTCCCATTGTAGTGTCTATATCATTTGAGATATTCCCCGCATGAATCATAATAAAACTATTCACATTCATAAATCAAGCGGAGCACTATGGCAAAAGCAGAACTGCTCCACTTGTGAAAGTCAAATCTGATGAGCTCTTTTTGGCATTAAGACAACAACCCCTGGTTTAAACTATTACATCTGCAGGTCTGGTAATAATCGGACCTGCTTCATAAAAAAATTTGTTTAATCACTTCATTAATGATTTAACAAAGCTAATTATGTCTGTGCAAATTCGGAGTTATCCGGGTCACAGGCTTAAATCAGAGGGAACCGGACTTTTGTTTCGACGCCTATCCAGGAGTTTTTCAGTTCAGGTGGCTCGCACTTCAGCAACCTGCAGTTGGAGCGCTGCTGTTTATCTTTTATCCATTCTGCAAGACAAGACGTGAACGACTCAGCGTGTGAAATGGTGAAACTAAAACGGTGTAATGCTGCCGGGGGAAACGGCGCTGCCATCAGCGGTGGAAACATCTGCCCAGATCTGTGCCAAGAAAGAGATTATTCTCCTCACCCATCTGTCAAGATGACGGCGGGATGCGATATGTAGGTCAGATAGACACAGGGTCAGGCAGCAGATTACTGACTTAAAGCCTCAGGTAGGGAAAAAAACACACAAATCACCAGCAGAAGACCATGATTACTGGATTTTTGGCACGTTATTCTGTTCCTGTTCTGTTTTTTTTTGGGTTCATTGAGATTTTGAGTGTGTAAATAAAATGTTCCCTGCTGCCGTAAATGGAGAGAAGACATCAGACGGTGGCAACGCGATGGGGAAAAAAGAACACGTCTGTCAATTTGAGGGTTTTAAATTAATTAAATTATTAAATTATCTATTAGATTGAACATGACCAGGGGTCTAATTCATGCATATGCACAAAATGGGGCCTGAAATGTACGTACGTCACTTTACACGCAAAAGTTGGGCTCTATAAGAAACAAAAACAAACTTGAAACAGCGACACAGGGTGGTGAAGTGGTGAATTACAGCCAAACTGCATCATGACGTTTAATCTCACTCCATATCAGACTTTAATCTGGACGATATAGAAAAAAAGGTTATTGATAAAATAGAAATCATATCGATCCATATCGATAATTATCGACTAATTAAAAACATATTTTTAAGCGCAGCCCCGGCCATTTTATGCTGTTGCTTAGCAACCTATTTTTAGATACAGAACACTGAATTTAAACTCAACCCTTTATTCAACCAACTTTTTACCAAAACTGTAAGTATTTAAAAAAAGAAACAGAATGTGTGCTCTCTGAACTCTTTGAACTCTCTGAAGGGGGCGGAGCTTGGTTCCTGGGTCTGCGTTGTGATTGGTTGGAGGATGTAATGACTGTAATATTAACTAACATGGCTTGTATATAAAAGGAAGGGAAACTGTTATTCTACTGAATACTTTTTGTTGACCCTTTTTTCCTATCGATCGATTATATATCGTTATTGAATTATCGTCCAGCCCTAGTTTAATCATAGATCATCTTTATCATCAGCGTTCAAAAGCGCAACGTTGTTCATACAAAATGACATTTTAAATAAAAATCCATCTTAAATCTTAAATAAAAGCCCAGACAACATTTTCTCTGGGTTCTCTACCATCACCTTCCTCTCCCATCATCTGTGCTTTTACCTCTGATTTTCACATTTAATCAACTTTCTTTGCTTTTTCGCTGTGGCTGCCACGTCAGCGTGATGAAAGGAGCAGCTGGTCCATTTTTAACACGTTAACATTCATGAGGTGCTTTGCGTCGACCATTTATGGTTGAATCTCAGTGTGATGGGGGCAGAACCTGAGGAGGAACCAGGTACCATTCGTTCAGGTACAGCTGGGGTCTATAAAGGAAAACTGCACTGCAAAAAGAACTAAAAATAAGTAAAATTTTCTTGAAATTAATGTATTTCTCCTGGATTTGACCAGGTAAATAAGGTTATTTGCCAATGGAATGAGTATCTTTACCTCTAAAATAAGATAATTAGATATACTGCACTTGAAATAAGATGATGGAGATGAATTGTTCCTATTTTAAGTGTAAAAATCTTATTCCATTGGCAAATAATCTTATTTACCTACTCAAATCAAAGAAAAATACTCTCATTTCAAGAAATATTTTTCTTATTTTTAGCTCTATTTTTGCAGTGTGGGTGCTGGTGTGTGCATGGTTTTATAAATCAGATTTTTTTTTTTTGCCGTACGTACACTTTTAGTATGGATTCCATGCAAAGTTTTATAAAAGATCGTTTTAGGTCCTTTACCAGGATCTAAAATGATCTTTTAGGTGTGAGCCTGGTACTGCTGATTAGGTGCAACACATTATTTGTGTGAATGTCCTTTGAAAGCGGACCGTTGAAGTGTACAGATGTGTTTTAACGCTAAACCGAGGTGGAGAGACTGGGAAGGGTTGTGAGGTGATTTCCAAGTGGAAGAGAGAATATCCCAAAGTCAGAGAGGAATAATGAAATGAACCAAGAGCTCCATCTCAGACGCTACAGCCCTCAGTCAGCAGGTTAACGGTTAACGTTCAGGACAGGCCAATCAAAAACTGAACAAACTGAGCAGAAATCTGCAAATTCTTCTCTGGTTGAATCAAAATTCCTTCCATCCATCCTAAAATGCCTCCTTCGATCCTTCCTAAAGTCATCCTTTCCTTCCTTTCCTTCCTTCCTTCCTAAAGTCTTTCTGTCCTTTCTTTCTTCCTTCGTAGTGTTTCCTTCCATCCATCCTAAAATGCCTCCTTCGATCCTTCCTTCCTTCCTTCCTTCCTTCCTTCCTTCCTTCCTTCCTTCCTTCCTTCCTTCCTTCCTTCCTTCCTTCCTTCCTTCCTTCCTTCCTTCATCCTTTCCTTCCTTCCTTCAGTCATCCTTTCCTTCATTCCTTCAGTCATCCTTTCCTTCATTCCTAAAGTCATCCTTTCTTTCCTTGTTCCTTCATAGTCTTTCCTTTCATCCATCCTAAAATGCCTCCTTCGATTCTTCCTAAAGTCATCCTTTCCTTCCTTCCTTCCTTCCTTCCTTCCTTCCTTCCTTCCTTCCTTCCTTCCTTCCTTCCTTCCTTCCTTCCTTCCTTCCTTCCTTCCTTCCTTCCTTCCTTCCTTCCTTCCTTCCTTCCTTCCTTCCTTCCTTCCTAAAGTCATCCTTTCTCTCCATCCATCCTTCCTTCCTTCCTTCCTTCAGTCATCCTTTCCTTCCTTCCTTCAGTCATCCTTTCCTCTTACATTCCTAAAGTCTTCCTTCTATATCTTTACTTGTCCTTCTAGTCTTTCCTTTCATCCCATCCTAAAATGTGCCTCCCCCTTCGATTCTTCCAAAGTCAATCCTTTCCTTCCTTCCTCCTTCCTCTCCTTCATTTCCTTCCTTCCTTCCTTCCTTCCTTCCTTCCTTCCTTCTTCCTTCAGTCATCCTTTCCTTCATTCCCTTCAGTCTATCCCTTTCCTCTCATTCCTAAAGTCATCCTTTCCTTCATTCCTAAAGTCATCCTTTCTTTCCTTGTTTCCTGTCATAGTTCTTTCCTTGATTCATCCATCTAAACTAGCCTCCTTCGATTCTTCCTAAAAGTACTCCACTGTCCTTCCTCCTTCTTCCATTTCCTTCCTTCCTTCCTTCCCTTCCTTCCTTCCCTTTCCTTCCTTCACTTTCCTAAAGTCATCCTCCTTCCTTCCTTCCTTCCTTCCTTCCTTCCTTCCTTCCTTCCTTCCTTCCTTCCTTCCTTCCTTCCTTCCTTCCTTCCTAAAGTCATCCTTTCCTTCCTTCCTTCCTTCCTTGTTCCTTCATAGTCTTTCCTTTCATCCATCCTAAAATGCCTCCTTCGATCCTTCCTACAGTCCGTCCTTCCTTCCTTCCTTCCTTCCTTCCTTCAGTCATCCTTTCCTTCCTTGTTCCTTCATAGTCTTTCCTTTCATCCGTCCTAAAATGCCTCCTTCGATCCTCCCTACAGTCCTTCCTTCCTTCCTTCCGTCCTTCCTAAAGTCTTTCTTTCTGTCCTTTCTTCCTTCAAAGTCTTTCCTTCCATCCGTCCTAAAATGCCTCTTTCCATCCTTCCTAAAGTCTTTCTTTCCTTCCTTCCTTCCTTCCTTCCTTCCTTCCTTCCTTCCTTCCTTCCTTGTCTTTCCAAAGGCTTTTTTGGACAGATGAGACCAAAGAAGAGATGTTTGGCCGTGATGTGAGAACATCAAGCTCAGTGGAGATCAGCTGATCACTCTGACTTGTTTTCAGGCCACCGGTTCTGGACGCCCTGCAGTCATTGAGCGGTCCAAGTAATTTCTAAACCATCTGAAGTTCATCATTGTACGGAGAGAACATTTATTTTTGATACAGCCAAAGGTTCTGGACGCCCTGTAGACATTGAGCGGACCTTGCACAGCAATAATACAACTTAAAATAAGAAGTTATTTCTTGAAATGAGAGGATTTTTCATTGATTTGAGCAGGTAAATAAGATTATTTGCCAATGGAATAAGATTTTTGCACTTAAAATAGGAACAATTCATCTCCATCATCTTAATTCAAGTGAATATATCTAATTATCTTATTTTAGGGTATTTTAATACTAATTCCATTGGCAAATAATCTTATTTACCTGCTCAAATCAATGACAAATACATTCATTTCAAGAAAATTTTACTTATTTCTAGTTCTCTTTTTGCAGTGTGAACTCCTAAGTACCAAAATGATGCTAGAGTCCAATGCTTGGTCCGAACTGGTTCCTCAACAGAGCAAAGATCCCAAAACGCAGCAGCAGAACTCCAACATAACGGCCTAGTCAAAGTCCAAAGCGGACGGTTCTTCTGGGACGTCAGAAATAAGCGGAACCAAACTTATCGCTGCTGAAGGCGGTTCTACAGGCTGCTGGACCGGACCTACTGGACCTACTGGACCAGGAGGACTCACCTCAGCCAGCAGCTCCTTCTGCACCTTCAGCTGCTCGTTCAGCTCATCCTGCCTCTCCTCGAAGGAGATGCGGCAGCAGCGATGGGTGTACTTGATCCTCACGCCCCAGTAGTGGATCTCCTCCAGGAAGTTGTGGGGACACAGCTCCTCCCTGATGCACAGCACTCCGGTTCTGTTGGAGCGGGCGGAGAATTTAAAAAAGGAAGCCCGGCACTGAACCGCGAGGCCTCGTCGTCGCTCACCTGTAGAAGTTGAAGATGTTGTGGAAGACTTTGGGGTCTCGGTCGAAGAAGAACTCTTTGCTCTGGACCACGTAGTCGTCACAGAGGTCCAGCTTCTTGCTGTGATCCGTGTAGGTGGCCAGACGGCCGATCCGGGTCTTTGGGTACCGGGCAGCTAATCTGTAGGGCAGGAGGTAAACCTGAGGAAAATGCATAAATAAATATAAAAAAACCCTGAAAAGCTGCTAAAGAGAGAAGAAAATGGTTCCAGAAATAAACGTTTAAACTCATCTTTTCTATTTTGGTCTTTAAACATTTGGACCTTCTGCTGGTAACGACGTCACGGACATTAAAGTTTAAACATTTAATAAAGCTAAGCTTTTCTGTGCTACAAATATTAATTAATGTTGTTAAATCAAATTATTTTAAACAGCAAAAAAGAAGATTGTTTCACTGGGTGTCAAATAAGTGCAATAACATGAAATCATTTCTAAATATTAAGCAAAGAAATGAGGAAAATGAAATTTGCATTAATGTTAAAATAAAATTTAATAAAGAAAATTTAAGCAGAAATAATTTAAAAGCATAAAATCAGAGAAAATAGCATTACTATATAACATAAAAATCTAAACATTTCATTTTGTCTTACCAGTTACCACATACATATATAAAAATAGAGGTTTTAACATAAAAATAAAAAATAGATACAATATAACTAATTTTACATATTCTAATATATCATTACATATACATTTTTTCAATCGTATTTTTTTATAACTACGGTTATTATATATATATATATATATATATATATATATATAAAAATTTATTTTTCTTTAATTTACAATCTAATTTTTATGAATATACCTTTTGTTCCTCATTGAATCAGTTCTGGCTTTAGCTCTAAGCTGTTTACCAACATTAAAATAGGAACAATTATATTAAACAGCAGCTTTAAGTTAATTAAGTAAAAACTAATGCATTAGTATATATTTACTCTTTAAATGTTGACAAACTGAAAATGTGTTTATTTTTCTTATTTGTTAACATTATTTTTTTAAATATATCTTAGACATTTATATTTTTTTATTTATTTTCAACCTTATTTAAAAAATCCCTCACCTTTTTGATTTTTTTATGTAGCTTTGGCTCTAAACAGGTTGGACTTCTGCATACATTGCTCTACTTTCTTGGATTTATTATTATTATTATTATTATTATTATTATTATTATTATTACAGCTCCAATGCTAATTTAAAAAGCTGCTATTTTTAAAGTGAGGCACCAGGTTCCAGACGCTCTAAACCACGTTCCTGCTGCATGTTCTGAAGTTACCGTTCCTCCAACGTTGATGTTGAGGGTCAGGTGTTTGGTTGGAGACACCAGCACACGAGACGGCGACACCGGCAGCCGGTCCTCCACCTCTTCGCGCTCGTACTCGGCGTACAGGTCGTAGATGTCTCTGCTCAGGTCCTGCACAGGTGGAAGCGTCCATGGTGAAACGTTCACGCTAAGATTACGTCGAGGAAACCTTCAATTATCAACTTTAAACCGCATTCAAAAGACCAAATGCTGTCAGACTGAAGCTTTATAAACATGTGCTGAGGAATTAATCAGTCAAGACATGCCTTCATAAAATAGTACCTTATCGGCTGAATTAAAGTTCAGCTGTCCTGGAACTTTCCTGACCGTTTGCACCCTTCAGCTAAAGCTATAGGCTGCAGAGGATCAGAACATTCTCATTGCAGAAAAGCATTAGTTAAGAGAAATACACAAATAGCAATCTGAGAACTGGACATCTCTCCCAATCTGAGGATGAAGCGGCCAAGAGTCCGACAGCAAGCATGAAGGAGCCCGGTTCTGGTGTCCAACTTCTGCTGCGTTCTCTGGATTTCCCCCATAACAATTAGGGTTTTGATACAAAAGGCTTATTTTATGAACAAAGCATCCAGACCTGGAAAGATAATGTCCCTGAACAAGTCGCCCCTCAGCCGTTTGCTTTTTGTGATCGTTAGGAAACTCCTGGCTGGATATTTTACCTTCCCTCCACACTGCAAAAAGAGAACTAAAAATAAGTAACATTTTCTTGAAATGAATGTATTTGATCTTGATTTGAGCAGGAAAATAAGATTATTTGCCAATGGAATGAGTATTTTTACCCCTAAAATAAGATAATTAGATAAACTGCATTTGAAATGAGCTGATGGAGACGAATTGTTCCTATTTTAAGGGCAGAAATCTTATTCCATTGGCAGATAATCTTTACCTGCTCAAATCAAGGACAAATACATTCATTTTAAGAACATTTTTACTAATTTTTAGTTCTATTTCTGCAGTGCAGGTTAGTTGGTCTCCTGGCACAAACCCAGCATCAAAGCACAGTCCATACAAGGTCGGTGCATTGGGGAGCCCATTCCAGTGCGTTAACTGCTTCTGATGTGCGTTTAGCATCGTGATGTAATTGTCAAACAAACGCAAGTTACCCCCATCCGAGCCAGACTTCCTCCCCCTGATGAAAGGACTTTAGTTCGGACATTCAGGTGTGACCCAGAAGCCACCAATGAACTGCTGGCAGTGACGCCACTTCTACACCAGCAAGAACCGCAGAGCCGCTGGCCAAGCAGGAAGCCCCCTGTCCCAAAATCAACAACTTGGACTGGCCAGATGTTTCCTGGAGAAAGCTTTGGTGGCTAAACGCTGAGGGCCTTCTAACTCCAGGACTCTGTATCAGCTGTCAAGCACGGTGGAGGCAGTATCATACTGTGGGGCTGCCGCAAAATATGCGTATGAGAAGGAAGGCTAGCTTCAAATGACTAAACTCCACCTCAAACAAACAGCTGGATGGCTGAAACCTGCTAACTATGATTTAAAACTCGAGTGTTGCTGCAGTGTCCCGCAGCATGATGCCTCCACCTCCGTGCCTGAAAGCCGACAGTCCAACCTCAGTTCACCTCCTAACTTTCTACGTGATAAGGTGGGTCAAACTCATAACTCTCAACTTTTGACGATAGTTGTGCGTGAGATTGTTGTCCGACGGGGGGGGGGGGGGGGGGGGGGGGGGGGGGGGTGCTGTTGGTCGATTCAAGACGGTGTCACTATTTTAAACATACTATCTTACTGTATTACTTCACATCATTCGATAAAGAAGGAAACTAATGGCGAAAGTTTGCTTTCATGTTACAGTTTGTAATAAAGCATGACGACTTACCATTTAATTCGCACGCAACACGGACCGTAGAAGTGTTTCACTTTGGATGAGGGAAACTTGTTTGCGCGGCGGCGGTCGTTGCAGCTGTGTTCCCTCTACTACTGGACGTGCGGAAACCATTGTACCGCAAATTGGTTCCGCCATGACGCGAAGCGTCCGTACGCGTTTCAAGAGTGAGATTTTGATTGTAAGATTGAGATTTTCAAAGTAATGCGTGTGAGCGTGTGCAATATATGAAATGCGTGTGTCACACGGTCAATGCGTGAGAGTTGAGAGCTATGGTCAAACTTAACCTGACTCTAGCCAGATTGATATCGCTCAGCCTAGCTCCACTCACATCCATCTGGGACATCTCCCATAGAGAGTGATTTCTTCAACCAATTTTATTGTCTAGCCAATCAGGACGCAGGGCTGGAGTTTCATAGATGTGACGTAGCGGAGAAGCGACCGTGACGTGAGACTGTTTGGATTCAGACAACAATGGCGGCTCGTCGAGGAAGCAAGCGTTAGCATTGATGCTGCTATTTCTTCCGTGTTGTCCAATCTACCTAATATTGTTTCATTAAAAGAACATCAGAGAACGCCTCTGAAGGCTTTTGTTGGTGGAAACCATGTTTTCGCCCTTCTCCCGACCGGATTTGGCAAGTTTTGTTTTCCGGGGCGCGTCCGCTGTTAGCGGTTAACAGTTAGCAGTTAGCGCTAACCATGTTAGGAGGCCTTTAGTCCTCGACGCGGTCGGCCCGGGATCGACTCCGACCCGCGGCGCTTTGCCGCCTGTCTTCCCCCCTCTTCCTGTCAGCTCACTGTCAATAAAACGCGTGCCACTAGAGCCGCAAACACATTAAAAAATAAATTAAAAAAAAGTTTAGTTTTTTCCTGCGTCGCTCTCATCAGTGTCACGGGTTAGCTTCGGTGTGACTGGTTGAAATAGCACGTCGATAAAGATGACAGACAAGTGGCTTATCCAATCATATGCAAGGATTTTTGATAAGGCCCAGCCTTCAGTAAAGGCAATTCCTATGGAGAGGTCCCAGATGGATGTGAGTGGAGCTAGGCGGAGCGAAATACATCTGGCATGGGTCAGGTTAGGTCAAACTTTGTCTAACCTTAAAACCTTCACACACGAACGCTGCTGGGTTCGAACAAGCCCGCAGCATGATGCCACCACCTCCGTGCCTGACAGCCGACAGACGTCGACCGTCTGGTCTGGAGAGATATCGCATCAGAACGTGTGCCCTCGATTCCTACTTTTAAATATATGTTTATGTCATAAAATGTCTGATCCCAGAAAATAAAAATCATTAAACGCTCCAAATTAGTGAGGAATTCATTCAGATCTCAGTGATGTTAGAAAACGGGTAAAATATTTCATAATATTAGGATTTTTTTTAAATCATAACTTCTAAAGTCCACTGTAAGGTGAAATATATTTTTCTTCCAGACTATTTTTAGTTTAAAAAAGATGGTTTTACAGAACAGAGAGCAAAAAAAACCCTGCAGATTAAAACAACGAAACTTGAAACAAAAGCCAGAAGGAGTGAGAAAAGCGTGGGACCTGCATGGAGTTCCATGGCTTGACGAAGGTGTTGATCAGGTCCAGCTGATCGATCGGTTCTTGGACTTGATGGATGTGGCCGCCGGGCTTGTAGCTGGAGAACAGACTCCTGCTCCGGGCCCTCAGGTGGTTCAACATGCTCGTCGCTCAAAGACGACGCCCTCCGACCAAAACTGATTCAACCAGATGAGGAGAGATCCGAACAGCGTCCTGCGTGAATTCATTATGATCCAAAACCATTTTCACTTCGCCTTCAGCTCAGGGAGAAGAAGTCGTCATCCGCCGCCGCCGACCGAGATGATCTGGGTGCTTAAAGTTTTAAATACTATTATCCTCCTCGCTCCCTCGCCTCATCTCTCTTTCTCTCTCTCATCCCACCATGTCGTCACAAATCTGCTGGATTTACAGCAAGACCAAGAGCTAAATACTTACACTTTTAAACACTTTACAGGCATCATTATGGGCGAGTGAAGGAAAAGTGCAGGTTTGGGTGAAAATTTAAGCACAAATAATTTAATAGCATAGAAAATAGCATTAATATATAACATAAAAATCTAAACATTTCATTTTTTTTACCAATTACCTCATAAATATCTAAAAATAGAGGTTTTAACACAAAATAGAAAAATAGATACAATATACAATATAACATATTCTAATATATCTCATCATATCTCATTTAATTGTAATTGTTTTATAACTACGGTTATAATTATATATATATATATTATTTTTCTTTAATTTACAATGTATTATTTAGGAATATACCTTTTGTTTCTCTCTCTCTCATTGAATCAATTCTGGCTTTAGTGCTAATCTGTTTACCAACATTAAAATTAATAAAAGAATTACACTAAGCAGCAGCTTTAAGTTAAAAAAGTAAATAAATACTAATGCATTAGTTTTTACACTATAATTAAGTGTTGAAAAACTGAAAATGTATTGTTTTATTGTTTATTTTTCTTAAACTTTTAAACATTTTACAGGCATCATTATGGGTGAGGTTTGGATGGAGGGGGATGAGCTGAAGGTTTAAATTAAGGATTTTTACTGGGCTATGGATCAACAAAAATGCCAAATTATTAAAATAAATAAATAAATCAACAGTTAATGTTTCAAATAAAACGGAACATAAAGATGCACATTTTCTAAACGAGTCAAGTTTATTTCTAGTAATCGAAATTTCTCTGCTATGTTGGCTAATCTAGTTGTGACGATTGCTTTGGTCTGAATTCTAGTCCTTTTTATAAAATTTTGTATAACCTTTCAAAAGGAAATGTTAACTTTTTAACTGCTTTCACATATTAGTTTGATTCGGTTTTATTCATTTAGCACTAAATTACAAATATGAAAAAGATCACGCAAACCAATCAGTTAAATTCAGATTCCAGTACAGAAACATTAGTTTGTCTGAATGTCTGTCAGCGAGTTCAAGATTTACTCAAAACATCTTATTTGTTAGAAATATTCCTTAATTAGTCATAATTTAAAAAGGGATTCCAGTGTTTAGATCTTAAAGAACGATTACATGTTTGAAAACCTGACCATGAGAACGCCTTCAGTCGTGACAATATTTTATTTACAATGACAGTTTAACATTTCTTTGCGTAATCTAAACAATGTTTAATAAATCAAACTCCCCCATTGGCTGCATATTAATCAACGGCCTTCTCTGATTGGCTGATCAGCCAGTCATGAAGACTCCTCCCCAGGAAGCCAAATCTGCCCTTTATTTGGGGAGGTGGAGAAAAAACAGAGAACCCAGCCAGAAACCTGCAGGTTTTAGAAAGAATGGCCGATCTACCAGCAGAAAGCTTCTACTCTGAGTAGTTCTACGTCACGCTGTCATACTCAGCGTTTTTGGTTTAAGAAAACGGTGACGCTTGAAAATATATTAATCCAGAAATAAGACATTTAAATGGTAAATGGTTAAATGGCTTTAACGAGTCCGACGACCGTAAAGCTCTTTACACTACAGTCATTAACACCCTGACGGTGGTGAGCTATGCTAACAGCCACAGCTGCCCTGGGGAAGACTGACAGAGGCGAGGCTGCCATACATCATGCCACCGGACCCTCTAACCACCAGCAGGCTATGTGAGTGAAGTATCTTCCCCAAGAACACAACTGAGAGCGGGGGATGGAACCAGCAACCCACCAATTGCAGGATGAACTTCCTAACACCTGCGCCATTGTCGCCCCATTTAATTGTGGTCTGATCAGAGATTTCCGTGGAGTATTTTTCCAACACTTCCTTGTGCGGATCTCAGCTAAAAAGTCATAAGAACTCAGCGTTTGACCAACAACCCTGCTACTGAGCGCGGTTGTTTTACACAGTGATTTGTCATAATTTAACTCAGGATAAAGGCTTCTGAGCGTTCTGAAATCGAAAAGCCAGGGTATGCAGGAATTTACAGGTGCTTGGATTCAGGCGCTTACAGATTCACTTCTATAAAGAAAACCCCTATTATTGTCTGTCACTCTATACATTTTGAATGAAATAATACTGTATATTCTTCAGTGATAGCATCAAGGTGCTGGTCGTTTGTACCTTTAATACTTTATCAGCTGGTTTTGCTGTTCTTGTTAAATCTCTCTTTGCAGGTGTAGAAGCAGACTCTGGGGATGTTATGTTGCTCTCTCCGTCTCTATTCTCTTCTTCCTTCCCGTTTCTGTGTCCATTGAACACGAAATAGTCCCAGCATAAATTCTAATAAACTTTCTTGCATATATAAATCAAGCGGAGCACTATGGTGAAAGCTGTAAGGCTCCACTTGTGAAAGTAAAATCTGTTGGGCTCTTTTTGGCATCAAGACAACAATTCTTATTGCTACATTACCAGACAGGACACTTATTAAAAAAAAAATAAAATAAAATTTTTTTTTTTACCTCAAACTACTCCACTAACCCAGCTTTCTGAAATGGGGGACCAGGAATAATCACCTTCTCAATGTTTTTGTTCACATTAGCTTTGTTGAATTAATCCAATTTCTGGGTGAAGTTCCTGCAAAGATTTTATGTTTTTTTCCACCTCAGTAACAACTCATTAAGTTCAGAAGAGCTTTTCTTTCACTTGCAACCAGGTTGTGAACCAAGAGGGACTTCCAAACATCTAGAAAGGACAAGAAGCACCCGCCTTTTTCAGAGTGGCGGACAGAGCTGGTAGAAATGCAGGTGGACGGACCCCCAGAGCAGAAACAGCTTAGTATTAGAGACAAACAGCACATCTGACCAAACTAAGGCATTATATCCCATGTTTTCCCGCTGAGGGATTAAAGTTGGTTATGAACTTCGGTTTATTTCCTTTTACTCTCAAACTTTCCTCTCACAGATTAACCTGAGGTATTAAAACACAGAATTAGGCCTTAAAGCCCCTTGCTTTAAAATCCTGAGACGGCTAAACCTTTGATTAATTAGCTTTTTAATCTTCTTAGACGGTTTAACTTTCAATTTCTCATTTATGAAATGTCCCTTTCAGGAGTAGTGAAAGTAGTTTGTAGAGTTAAATCATTGTAATTTTTTGTTTTAACAGGCATCACTGGGGAAAACATCACATAGTCAGTTTCTGATGCTTTTATTTCAACAAGTGTGGTAAAATTAGGGTTTATTCTAAATAAATCTTAAGAACTTAAATCTGCTTTAATTTATGATCAGATCCAGGAAGGAGAAAAGTCATCCTTCACACAGATATATACATTTATTCAGAGTAATGTAGCACATATACCCAATATTATACTAAACTTTATACAACTCCATCTTTAAGACGCGTTTGTCAGCATGTAACATTTATTCAACCACAAATGTGAACATTAAGAAAAATTGCTTCTCTTAAATCTGATCCAGTTTAGATTTTAATTGCATTTAATCCTCCATGCACCCATTTTCTCTTTATCTGAAGGATTAGTTTCACCATATTAAAAAAAATAAATAAAAAAAAACACTAGCAATTTAACAGTAAAATTACAAGTTAGAAGTTGCTGCTTCTTACATGATTGTTATAAAGAGTGGCCATTTTTATTATTTATACCGGTTATTTCAAATTTCATGTCAATTTTTTGATTGTAGCTCCGAGACGTTCTGTAAACGTAAAGTGTGTCATTTAAATTGAAGAAAGCCTAAAGAGTCGTTTTTGCTACACAGCAGGTTTGCTCTGAAATGTAAAGAATAAACTGGCATAAAGTTTAGCATTTGGCTTCTCTACTGGGATTAAATCCTCAGATCCACTTTCTTACCGTCAAACACATGAAGATGTTTTATAACTCAAGACATGTTTCTACACCAGTTAAAATACCTGCTGTAAAAAACACTTTAGTCAAAGCAAATTGATTAGATTGAAGAATATTTTCTCAGAGGATTAAATCAGCATCATGACGCTTCTCCTCCACACGTGACAGATTTCATCATCAAGTCTCTCTCCGCCTTAATCCAAGTTTCTGTTTGACATTTGGTCTCCAAGCAGTCAGATAAGTGGAGATTAATCCGAGTCTCTGCTTGCTCTACAGAAACAAAAAACGACTCGCCTGTGGTCTCGATCCGCTATCCCAGCGTTTGATAAGAGGCGGTACCGCCTCCACTCCTGCCGGGTCGGGGGGGGGGGGGGGGGGGTGAGCTTTCCTGCAGGAGATTAAAAGGCCCACAGCGCTTCATGGCAGCACAGACTTTGCTCAATTAAACCATTGTTTGCTTTCTAAAATTAACAGTTTTCATGACCAAATTCCACATGGTTCCAGATTTTAATTAGCCAATTTTTCAGAGTAGGTCATAGTTTAAACAGACAAGGAACTAATAAGTCAGCATCAGCCGATGTGAAGTTATTCACAACAGGGTCATCAGTGAAACTGGGCCGATATTTCCATCTTTTTACCGTTTGTGTGTTTATGGAGGGGGTGTGTCCATAAGGTATTTGGTCATGTGACTGAAGGCGCACAGGATTGTGGGTGTTTAACTGAAGCAAAGAAAGGTTCCCTCTTCCATGGTGTGAAGAGGGAACAAAATTATAGTCTGTAGCCACAACAGCAATATTTATACAAGATATCGGCCCAGATTTTCAGATCGCTGCAGCCCTAGACGGGCCTGTTCCATGATGGGAAATAAAGTTTAAAACAACCCCGTCCCACTAGAGACCCTGCAACCTTCCAGCCTTTTATTTTATTTTATATTAGTCAACATCTTGGCCTGTGCTATTAGCAAGTGAATATTCCAAATAATTTTACACAGACTGAACACAGGCCCCACAGCCCAGATGGGTCCCTGAGATGCATAAAATTATATTTTTTTGGATAGACACTCTTAGGTTTGCCATCACAAAATCCCAGTTACCTTAGATTAATTTTAGGTTTTCAGGAAACTACATATTGAACCAGCAGCTGCTGCAGGGATGATATAGAAGTCTATATGAGGCCCATGTGTCGCTCTGCTGCAACACAAAATAGTCTGGATGGACCACAGCAGACATTCAACTTTCTTTAGGAAAAGATTATCTGACAAAAACTGCAATAAAATTCAAATATTTCAAAAATGAACACAAAAGTTTGACTTAAACACAAAAAAAGAAGGATTTAAATCAAGCCTACAGGGTTAAATAGCGAAACCCATTTCCCCGAGTTAGGTGTCCTGAATAAAGCTTCTAAAAATAACCTTTCAATATAAATGTTAATTTTCTTCAATACTAGTTTAAGAAAATAAAAACCTGTAACCACAAGCTGCATTTCTGGCAAGTTAAGATTTATAGAGTTAAGATTTTAGTTTAGACATCGTCACCTACCGGGGTAGCAAGACTTCAGCAATAGCTCTGTTGCAACTTCTGCAGACAGTTTTAAAAAAACTGATTCAGGTAAGAATATCAAACTCATAAAACCCTAATTTTGGTTATTGATAGAAATTTGCATGTAAAAAAAACAAAACAAAAAAACCTGGTTGCAGAAATAAGTTTTTTTTTTTTTTTAAGTTTAGGAATGTGAGCAAACCTGGTAGGAAGTGAACCACCGACTCTTCAGGCTTTAGCCCTCATTGCATTTCCTTTCACTCCTAAATTAACCTCTAAAAATATAACATGACCAAATAACCTGAATAAATAAGACGCCATTGTTTTGAACAACACTGATTTAGTTTTAATTGAAAATTACTTTGCGAATGAGATCCTTCACAGATATACAGAGCTTCATTTTCCATAGTGTTCTCCTTCACTGTACAAGGCTATAAAAAAGTTCACAGCAACAGCACACAAAGATACAAAATAGTCGTTTTTACCAAATTCATTTGCTTTTTTTTTGTCCTCCTCCGCTCTTAAATACATGTGAACTCTGGCGAGGTACCAAGTCATGGCAAAAAAAGATGGATTCAAGTCAGTGTATACAATCTTATTTACAGCGAGAACATTAAACAAAGTGCATTAAGAGAGTCCTGATTTACAGTCACGTCTCTGAGGGAGGAAACATATTTACACAGTTTACAAATGCTGTAACTATGGCAATCTCAATAATAATAATAATAATAATAATAATAATAATAATAATAATAATGTGCAAGAAGGGAGTGATTAACAGAGGAAACCCCAATATTAGCCTTCAAAATATGAGCAGAAATATTAACATCCAAACCCGTTAAGAGTCAAAAATTAAATACCCGCCCTTTAAATAGTCTCTAAACGTGTTCCCCGTTAAGACCTGAGAACGTTGATCCCGGTTTAAATTCATATCCAGGAAACGGTTTGATAAAAGACGTCCAGTCTGAAGACAGAAAGCCACACGAGAAGCCAGAGACGAGGTCAGACTCCAGTAAAGAAATAACAAAACAAACAAAAACAAAACCGCTTTGGAGTGGACATGGAAAACTCGTGGAAGTATTCACAATAAATAACATTTCCTCTTCACCACAGATCAGGACTTAATGCACTTCTGAAGGCATGTGGTTGAAACTGTAAGGAGGCGCCGCGTGACGAAGCGGGTTCCCGCGAGGAGAACAAACAAAGTCCTGAACACAATCAGGATAAATCATCTTCTGTGCTCACTATTGAAATCTGGGAACAGAGAAGAAAGGGGGGGGGGGGGGGGGGGGGGGGGGGACATTTAAATCCATTTGACACTTTGTCAGTGGAAACAGCAGCACTTTCAGGTGTAGTCCACGTTGGGATATTTTTTCATTTTTTGCACATTTTAAACAAACATTTTATGAAAACTGTACATTTGTATTTTGTGGTAAACATTTACTGTCAAGAGCCCAGTGGGTTGGGAAAAAAATAAATTAAAAACTCATTGTTGACAGACGATGGAGCAAAGTCCAAAAAAATAAATAAAATAAAAAAATCTCACTATATGCAGATGACGTTCCCCTTTATGTACATAATTAGATACCAGGGACTTTTTTGGTATGAAATTACCAGATTATTTTAAGAGTATTTAAACCGCAATCAAGCAAAGCAGCTAATGCTTCTATAAGTCTAGCTTTTTAAAATTTCAAAATAAAATCTCACTGAGAATTGAGGCAGCAAGGAACAATTTTCTCCTACAGGAGATGATTATCTAGGAGAAATCTTCCATTGTCTGTTCAGAAGTTTATTATAAAATTTCCCCCAAAAAAGAACAGTTTTTTTTTTTCACTGGCGTCATCTTTTCCAGAATTATAGAATATGATTCGATATTATAAAAATAAAAGCAGCTATGCTACAGTCATTAAATCAGATTGATTACTACAACCAGTGGGTTGGGAAAAAAATAAATTAAAACCCCACCATTGTTGACTCAGACGATGGAGCAAAGTCCAAATTAAAAAATAAATAAATATCTCACTATATGCAGATGACGTTCCCCTTTATGTACATAATTCGATACCAGTGACTTACTTTGGTATGAAATTACCAGATTATTTTAAGAGTATTTAAACCGCAATCAAGCAAAGCAGCTAATGCTTCTTTAAGTCTAGCTTTTTAAAATTTCAAAGTAAAACCTCACTGAGAATTGAGGCAGTAAGTAACAATTTTCTCCTACAGGAGATGATTATCTAGGAGAAATCTTTCATTGTCTATTCAGAAGTTTAACCCCTCAAAATAAAAAAAAAAATAAAAAAAAAAATAAAAAAGTTTCTTCTTTCACTGGCGTCTTTTCCAGAATTTTAGAATATGATTCGATATTATAAAAACGCTGCAAATATTTTTCTGCAGCTATGCTACAGTCATTAAATCAGATGGAATATTAGGACCATACGATTTAAATTAGATCTTAAACATTAAGCTTTAGCTCAGTATTGTGGTCATTTGTAGAAGTTAAATAAGTTCAAGGGGAGCGGTTTGGTTTGTGTCTGTTGCAGATGAGGGTTGTGGAGGTTTTTGTCCTAGTAGCTCAGCGTTAATCTGTTTAATCTGAGAGACGTGCTCCAGTCAGCAAACAATGCAGTAAGGATTAAAAAAAGGTGAGGGACGTAGGAGAGGTCGCCGTCAGAGTTTCATAACCAACAAACAACATTACTTAATGAGAGTCGACTCACTGCTGGGTAGGTGTGGCCCACGTTGGCGCCGTGCCGGGTAATATCGATGTTGAGGTCTTCTTCTGTGGTTTTCAAGTAGACGGGGTTGTCGAAGTTCATGCTCTTCTGGTTCTTCAGCTGCCAGTTCCTCCACATCAGGTAGGCGCCTGCTCCGGCCATGGCCAGCAGCACTGCAGTGGACGGGGAAGCGGTCCGGTAAGGAGTCCGGTTTTAGCTTTAGATGTGTGATTTAAGAGAGGAGAGGAAACTCACAGACTGGTAGGATGGCCCAGGCAGCAGCAGAGCCTCTGGCCGTGGAGTCCACCTGGATAGACGTGCTCACGTTTGCTTCTGAAAGAGACAACGTGGAAGAAATAGTCAAACAAAAACCCTTCCAGAAACTGTAAATGTTATCATGCAGAGAAAAGTTCATTAGACCACGTTCTGATATTTAACAAAACGGCTAAAGTATCACCACAAGAAGCTGGTAAAACCTCTCCCGCTTTAATGAAAGCAACCAGTGACGTGTAAAAACGCTTCACACGTTCTCCATTTAATCTGCTTAAACAGAAGCCGATTTTCTGCAGGATGGGATCCAGAAAAATCAGCCAGGGAACAGATAAAGGGGCCAGATCAGGAACGTGAGAATTAATTGAGCTCATTTCCATCTGTCAAGATCCTTTTCTAACTTTTTTTAAAAAAGATGGATGGGTTAAGTTTTGGTAAATCTGCCAATTTAGACGACACGGTAATACCCAAATATTTAATCCTCCCTGATCGCAGTTGTAAATCTAAGGGGTTCTGTAAAGAGCAGTTAATTGGCATTACTGTAGATTTAGACCAATTTATAGAGCACTGCAAAAAGGGAACTCAAGTAAGTAATATTTTCTTGAAATTTTTGTATTTTTCCTTGATTTGAGCAACAAGATTATTTGCCAATGGAATAAGATTTTTGCACTTACATTAAGAACAATTCATCTCCATTATCTTATTTCAAGTGCAGGATATCTAAGTACCTTATTTTAGGGGTGAAAATACTCAACCCATTGGCCAATAATCTTATTTAGCTGCTCAAATGGAGGAAAGATATACTAATTTCAATAAAATTTTACTTGCTTTTAGTTCCCTTTTTGCAGCGAGTAATCTTAGACTTTTGAGAAAGATTCTCGTAATCTATGAAAGGTGTTTGAGTGCTGGAGCTAGAGTAATACATCATCTGCATAAAGACTAATTTTATGCTCAATTTTCATGCACTGTTATACCTATAAGGCTAAAAAAGAAATGCAGAAAAAGATATTTCTGTATTTCCAGACTATCAACGGCTACAAACCCAACAAAGACATCTGCTAAAACAACCAGTACAACTACGAGGATCAGAGAATCATCCAAGCTTGGTAAACTAAGATCGTTGAAGCGTTAAATCAATCTGAATTTTACTACAGAGTCGATGATCCCAGGGATGCCACGTTGTGCAAGATTCAGGTCCACTTAAACATTTTTAGTCATTACAATGCTACAAACTGCACTTTTAGAGCTGAAGAGATGCTTTAAATCTGATCCATTCAGCTCTAGAGTTTATTAAACGTTTCCTACTGATGGTGTTCTTAAAAACTCGGAGGCCTGCATGTTCTGCATTAATCAGACTAATCTGCTTCACAGCTGGGAGGCGCGACTGAAACGGCTGAAAGAGGCAACAAGACTCGAACAAAAGATGAAGAACAAAAGATGAAGAACGCCACATTTAGCTCCCAGCGTTCGCTGCCAAATAAGCTCCTGGTGACGCTCCGACATAAAAACACCAGACGGCCTTAAAAAAAAAAAAAAAAAAGAGAATTTATATAAAAACGGTCCCCATTCTGAATTAAGAGGCTTGAGTTGGCATTTCTGCTTACAAACATCTGAATCAAATGGGCTTTTCCCATTTTAGCAGAAATATTCAGCAAGAACAAATACTCTCATCTTTAAGATTAGAGAAACTTTGACATTTAATGGTTGCAGCACTCTGGGTTAAACATTGGGGAGGAGGAAATTATCAGGATTGGCTTTTGTTTTGTTTTTTTGCAGTTTTTTTAGCTGCCAATGTTTAACCCCAGAGTCAGTTCATGGCAAATGTTTGGCTCCATTTCAACTAATCGGAAGCTTCTCCTGTAAAATATTTGCTGTAAATTTATATAGGAGCAAATATCGAAGCTGCATAAAAGGAAATAAATTAAAGGATCACTTCTGCTGTTTTCTAATAAATTCTGGTTTAAAAGGTTTTGCCCTGAGCCATAACCTAAACGTCTAAAAGGTGTTTGCATGCCGCCTCTGAATAAAACGTTGAATTCAAGGCCTCGCTTAGTTAACACCAAGGTGGATGTTAAAATTAAACAATTACTCAAATAAACTTGGAGATGCAATATAAAGAGCCATTTGTCATTTTGAGTAATTGTTTAATATTAAGTGGATAAAACTTAGAAATGTAGCATTTGTCCCAGATGGACCGGCACACTTCTGCTCCCTTTCTTTATGAAAGAAAAACATTTTAGTTTAACACTTTACGCAGACGAAGGCGCTGGTAGTTTTATCAGTGTAATAAAGTCAGAGCCAATTGCAAATTATGGAACAAAAAGGACTCCTACTAGCAGCTTTCTCCACGGTAAACAACAAAAATGGAGCCAATAAAGACTCATTTCATTTTGTTGTGTTTCTTGCGACAAAGATGCTGATTTCAGAGTTTCTGCAGTCCTTGAAGTGCAGTAATAAATCAAAATGTGCAAAGGTGTCTCCTTGCATTCGTTTGAGGCCGAACCAAAATGCTACAGAGAATAATAACAGCATCATTCACATCCGGGACGCGAGCGCAGAAGTTATTGGAAGATCTCAGGGAAATAATGGTGGGCAAAACAAAATGACTCCAATCCCAGTTTTTAGGGGATTTTCAAACTACCAAAAAAAAAAACAGTTCAGTGCCATTTTCACATGATGATCAGTACTTTTCTGCATTTCCTCTTTTCTACCACTAGATGTTGCTCCAGAGCTTTCCAGCTGGTTCAAAGGCAGATTTCTTTATTTTTTTTATGAATCAGGGCATTATGGCTGTTGAGTAGTTAGAGCAGCAGAGAAAGGTCAAGCTTGCTGAATAAATATTAAATGGAAATGCGCCGCCTTTAGAAAAAAGTAAATTCAATTTGAAGTCCTCATGTTCCTGATTAAAATCCCAGCAAGGATAAAAGTGACTTAGAGCACTAGGAGGGTCAGGAAATGGTGAAAAAGGGCGTTTTCCAAGAGTTTCCAGGCTCAAAGACCCAATTATATAAACCAAACACCTGACAGACGGTTATGCTTTATTTATCCACCAGAAATGGTGGATAAATAAATGAATTTTCAGAAAAATTAAATTTTTACAGCCAATGTTATTTTCTAAAAGCAACAAACAGGAGCAATCATGTCGATCTGAACAACCTCAGACTGGTGACGATCCATTTTGATCAGATTTCATTTAGATTTTTCAGACGGCAGCAGAAGAAAGTTAAAAGCTGAAAAGAGGGATTTTATGGAGGACTTAGAAAACTGCTGAATTAGAAGGTTAATATACAAAAACCCTTAAAGTAGTGAAAAGCTGGATGTTATTTGATTTCTGGAGAAAGCCCAGCATGCTTTGAAACGAGGCGAGCGGAGGGTAGAGGACAGAACACGGCTTTACCTTTGGGTGGCTCTATTAGAGCTTTCCTAACATCCTCTGAGGAAGCGTCTGTCACAAGAAGAAGCACAACAAGCTTTAAGCATCGCAGGTCGCCCCATTTTTAAAGCTACAAACTATACAAACAGCGTTTCCTTGAATGTAGACCAGATCCCAGGAGAATAAACCTGCTGATCTGACGGATAAAAGCAGGATTCGGATTTTAGAAGCGTCAGAAGCCAGTTTGTATGCAGGAGAAATGCAGCTTTTCATGTTCCGGCTATAAAAAGAAAAGTGTAATATTTAGCAAACATGAAAAAAAAAAAAAAAAAACAACCAGCTCTGTGCCAACCGAGCTACACCGCAGTTTAAAAAAAAAAAAGCAACGTTGGAATCCATTAGTCACTATGCAGAGCTGGACAATCGCAGCTGGTTTCTGCACTGAAACATGTAGGAATGAAGCTTCTGGGACGTCCTCTTCCAAAATCATTGGTAGTGCAGTTGTTGCCGTTTTAGTTTGTACTCTTGTCCGACAAGCCGTCTCCAGGCAAATGTGACGTCATTTAAAGAAACGTCCCATTGGTACAGATCCTGGACTTTCCTTTTCAGCGTCAGGACAAGCGAGCTTTCTAAGGAGGAGCTCTGCATTTCTCGTCTCTTCTAAAGTCCCTGTGATCATTTAGACCAGGGGTGTCAAACTCATTTTGGTTGAGGGGCCGTATTCAGATTAATCTGATCTCAAGAGGGCCACACGAGTAAACTCATTGCAAGATTAAATAGAACTAATAAAAGTGGACTTGTTGGTTTTTATATTAAATGAATTTCACTTTTACACAATATATCATGAATAACCTCAGCGTTTTTAAGAAAAGTATGTGCAATTTCAACAATACTTTTACTCAGTTAAACATTTACTTGTGCATTATGCATAAGAACTGATCACAGTGATTATACAATGTTGAAAAACATTTATTCACATTTTTTGGAACTTAAAAACACTGTCCTGCATGACAAAATACATCAAACAGATAAAAATTAAGAAATTATTTAAATTTTTCCACACCTGAAGCTTAATCTGCTAATTAAGACACAGCGCCCCTCGTGGACAATATAGGAACTGCATATTTTCAATTAAACGAAGTACATGTTTTTTTTTTTCAATAATTCTATCATTCTCTTCCTTTTATCTCCTCTCACCTTTTCTTGTTCTTCCTTTCCTCTCCTACTTTCCCATTGTAGTGTCCATATCATTTGAGATATTCCCCACATGAATCATAATAAAACTATTCACATTCATAAATCAAGCAGAGCACTATGGCAAAAGCAGTACTGCTCCACTTGTGAAAGTCAAATCTGATGAGCTCTTTTTGGCATTAAGACAATTCTTATTGCCACATTGCCAGACAGGAGACTGGGAGAAGAAAAAAAAAAAGAAAATGTTTTTTTTAATAATGATAATCATTTAGCCACTGGACCGGACTAAATTGTTCGGCGGGCCGTATGTTTGACACCCCTGATTTAGAGTCAGGCAGGTCGCTCTGTACAGAAGGGGAAATTAAAAGGCTTTCTTCATGAACCAAACTGCCTACAGCGTAGCTCTGGACCGTTTATCTGAGGAGCCTGGAGCTGAAATACTGGATGTTTTAGTTTGGGATTTCAAGTGGGTTTCTCCCTGTAAACACTTTCAAACAGAGGAAAAAAACCTCCACTTATCTCTAAAGACAACCCTTAAGAAAAATAAAACATGGCTGAGTTTAGCTCTGAATTGAGGAGCGCTTCTGTTCACTTTGTCTCGCTAACAAGATTAGAGTCAGAGCTGCAGACTCACAAAGCTCTACAGTTCCCGTTTGGTCCAGCTGGAGAAAGGGCTGCAGAGTCAGGAGGCGTTCAGGCAAAAAGCAACGAGGCCCAATTAGTCTGTAGTCAGACGAGCATTCAACAAGAGACAGCCGCTCCTTATTTCCACTTTAACCCAACTGATGGAGAAATTACAACCAACAGCCACGCAAACAGGGTAAATAAGAGCAGAGAGACACCCAAACCCTCACAAGAACACAAATTATTCAAATCCAGGTTTCTGCACAGTCCTCGATGTAAAACTTCCAGGATTCTTCCCAAACATCTCAGTCAACTTATTTTATTTTAGGACCAATTTAAATGACTGACTAAATGCTGACTGCTGTATAAATATCTGGCATAAATTTAAACATGGAGGGGGAAAAAAAAAAGGCTGGAAGGACAGAAAATTGAGCTTAGAGAACAAAAACGTCTAAAAACGGCACAACCCTCCAACGAGCTGCAGGTAAAATGTTATTTTATTCAGTTTCTCTTCCTTTTTAATCACACTAAACTTTATGTAATATAAACACGTTTTAATGCTTTAATTTTTTTAAATTATGTAAATACGAGGCAAGCTCTAAATATTCTAGTTCAGAAGTCAGTACAGGTAGCGCTTCGTATGACAGTACCGATGAAGAAAGGGGCATGAAAGGATGAAAAAGGAAAGGAGACAGACTGTTTCCTTGCTTCCTTCCCGTATTGTAATTAAGGGCATAAAAAAATAAAAATAAAATAAAAACCAGGACCAACAAGGAGAAAAAGGACCTTATTCAAAAGGCCTTTAGGGACAAGAGTCAGGCTGAAACATTTCTGCACAACATGTAGGCTGCAGCGTTTCATTTCCTTCTGCACAGTTGATTGCTTTAAAGGCCCCCCCCCCCCCATCCATTGTCACCAAAACCCAATTTAAAGCCAACATTAGCAACATGCGTTTACAGCGCTTGCTACATTTGCAGCTGATTGGATGAAACTGCCACTGGGTGCATCGATTAATTAACTTGGAAGTTAACACGCAGAAACTTCAGCACAAAGCTGTAAGTCCCATCTACCAGGTCACCATGTCAGTCGCTTGTTTACGCAGGGCGTGGTAGCCTGAAGGGGACAAAGGTGAAATGGTGTTTACGATCACTTTGGACAGAAGACTGCAGCAGAGTCTGCTAAGGGATCTAAAGAAGTCGGCCAACTGGTCTACGATGGGAGGACGATCAAAAACGAGCACCAGCACGTCCAGAACTGGCCGCCCAACCAAGTTAACCCTGAATGCAGACGGCAAGATGCTAAATGAAGCATCTTAAACCCCAATAGGTTCTCCTGGGATAAAAGTCATTCCTCTAGAACTGGGTGGGGGGGGGGTGGGGGGGGGGGGGGGGGGTGGGGGGAGTTCAACTTTCAAAGGTTGTGTGCTCCAAGGCATTACTAACAGTTTTCCTCTCCACTGTCGCTTCTTGCATGCCCAGTATGAGGGATTGCTGCAAAGCCATCAACAATGCAGACGACTGTCCACTGTGGCTCTACGCTCTTTCAGGAGGAGTGAATGCTGCTTGGAGAGACTTGATGCAACCTGCTGGGTTTCCTTAGAGAGGAAACTTTCTCACCAACCTGGAGGATCTGATGGAGTCTGACTTTGGAAAGAGCCTTGAGATGATGTTAAATTAATTGGCGCTATACAAATAAAACTGAAGGAACATTTTCTCTAGAAGACAAAGGCCAGTTTCACAGAGAACAGACACAAAGTGCAGGACTTCTGGAATAAAGTTACACATTGTCTCCTGGGATGTTTGTTCAGTTATAAACCAAACCTACCACCTGTGAAGCATGGAGGAGGGGGGGGGGGGGATTCATGGTTGCATCAGATAAGGGCCGTTTTTCAGTGCCAAGTTAAAAATGCCCTTTTTCTGCTGCTGTTCTTCAAAAGTACGTTTTCAGATCGTTTGAGGCGAGAATTTTTTTAATTGTAATTCAAATTTAATTGTAATTGCATTTATTTTAATTAATTAGATTTTTTTTGGATCTTAGATATTTAAAATATTGTATTAAAAATGTTTTCAATATAGTGTAGTGTATAGTTTTGTATAATAAATTATAAGTTCTGTACCCTTTTTAACACAAAATATTACCTTTCACATTCAACAATGAATACATTATTCATACAATTATTTCATTTTATAATCAAGTAATAATTTACTGCCATCTAAAGACGACCAATAACAGGAGGTGAAATGCAGGTCCAGACCAGCTAGGTGTGCTGAGAACGTTTCTGTTCCACGACAGATACGTTCTGCGTGCTACCGTTCTCGTCAAGTTCGTTCTTAATAAGAACTCAGGAAGTACAGACTTGGGGAGAACGCGAGTCTATACTCTCATTCATGAATTGAGAAACGGCTGGCCGATGTTTGAAGGAAATTTGAGAACATCCATAAAGAAAAATGAAAGCTGTTGGTTTGTTTCAGGTTCCAGTTCTACTCCAGACCATAAAGGATTGTCTGGGAATTAAAACAAGAAGCCTGCGGCCTAGTCAAAGCCCAGATATTGATCTTATTTAAATCTGGCTATAAATACTAGAAACTCCCCATAACACCTCACAGGTGAAAGAGAACTGGGTCAAACATGCTGGTTAGCATCAGTTCCCTGTTAAATGTTTCACTAAACCAGTTTTTAAGCTTCACAGTCGAGGAATCATTTAAATCTGTTCATGTTTGAGCAGGAGGATCCCTTTGAAAGGAAGTTCTGGTCCTCCAGGGCTGGCATCCCACTTTCACATGCATCCCTGCTCAAACACACCAGATTAAAACGACTGAGGAAGTTGATTAGCCGGGGATTAAATGCAGAGTCCTGCTAATGACTTAATTACTCGCTTTAGCCGAGAAGCTGCAGCAACACCTGCAATTACAGGACTCAGTTCTCAAGAGCGACTTTCACATTCAGGAGTGTTGGAGAAAGGATTCGTCTAGTAGTTTCAGGATGGTTCAAACAAGAGATTAAGAGAAAGAACTGCTTAGCTTCTCAGCCTTTGCAGTAAAATGAAACAAAGCCTAAAACCCGACTGGGCAGTTTTCCCTCCCATGAGTGCGTTTGAGCGGAGCGCTGTCCGGGAGACGTTCCACCGACCTGCGAGCTCTGGACTCTCAGGGTGAAGTCGGAGTCCAATTAGGCGACTTCAGCTGTCAGGTTTCTGTCCGACAACCGTTGTTTGAAAAGGCTGATCTGTGGGAGCGAAGAAAGGAGCTGGACCGGAGCCAGGCGGGAAAAACAAAGCCGGCAAAGACGCGTCTCTAAGCAACCCCGTTTCTAACAGAGAGGAAAGACCAGAGCTGCTGTTCTCCTTTTCATTTCTAGAAGCGCTAATTGCACCAAAATAAAGAAAAATCCTCCAACTACTTCATCCTGCACCTTTGCAGACATGAATTTTAAGTTGTGCATTATAAAAGACACCAGTTCCTTTCCCTCTTCTAGCATTAGAAGCCTTAAAAAACATGCAAGTAGCACATTTTAGGTGTAACACTTAGACATCAGGAAGAAAAGATTTCAAAGCAGAGCTGCTGAGACTTGTTAGAGGACGTGAGGAACGGCGCTGACAGCTGAACGGAGGCAGAGTAACGCAGGCGGACAGCTGGAGAAACGCCAAAACATGCTGCTGAGCCTCAGCTGGAGCAGTTCCTCCACAAACAGAGCAGAAAACTTCCTGCAGCGTACGGAGACGTCGGTGGAGGAACTCACCAGGTCTGCAGCGCTGGCCGTCAGCAGCCAGCTCCTGGCCCTCAGGACACACGCAGGTGTATTTGGGGGAGTGTTTGTTGATCTGGGGAGCAGGTAGGCACAAGTAGCTGCAGCCTCCGTTTTCACCTTTCTCTGTGCACCAATTGGTTCCTGCAAAAAAGAATAAAGAGCTTTAAAAAGAAGAAAAAAAAAAAAAGAGCTTCCTGTAAGTTCGATTAAGTGTAATTCATGACCATTGGGATATAAATCCAAGCCCTACAAGAACAAAAACAGGTTTGAGAACTTAGACTAAGTTCAAACAGTTAAGTTGGTGTTTTCTAGCATGCAACTCCAGTCCTTTTAAAAAAAAAAAAAAAAAACAAACAAAAAAAAAAAACTCCCACTAGGTTCCCTATCTTCTCCCATTTAGCTGTTGACATTAAGAAACCATCAATTCAACACAACAACCGTTTAGCTTTAGTTTCCCCCATGCATACACATCAGTTCCCATCTGCATGTTTGGGCATTCTGGCGTCCAGCAGGGGTCACTTGTGGATCCCAGACAGTGTAAGTTATATGGTTTATTCAAACTGACATTAATTTAAGTTTGTTCAGAATATCCGTCCTTGTAGGGAAAAAGTTGATCGTTTGAGGAAACAAAAGGTCATCAGCTAGCAGGACCCATAGCACGCTCCACACAATCCAGACTCCTGCGTCGTTTCATGGTGGAATAACCTACCGTGCTCCAGAGTCTCCGTCTAGCTACAAAGAGAAACCCTTAAACCAAACTCTTCAGAGAGAATCAACTAATCTAGGAGCCTCTAGGTCTGAAACTCCATTTCTACACTTTCACCCCCATGAGAAGCAGACTATTGGGCTTCACGTCCAAGTATTTTTCAGACTATAAGTCATTTTCCTCATAGTTTGGCCGATCCTGCGACTTTGTCAGGTGCAACTTGTATATCAATTTTAAATAATTCATATTGACCATGAACCGACAACATTGCCTACCAAAATCAAATGCTGCTCTTGTACCACTTAAATTAACTGAAACATGAACTTATAGACAAAGACTGAACACATGTTTGTTTCAGTCTGTATTCACTCAGCAGAGCGTTGCGTGATGCAGCTGGTAGGATACAGACCAAGAGAACCTGTTATGGGGCCGTCTGTGAAGCTAATAGCAGCTACACTGCAAACGGGGAACTAAAAGTAAGTAAAATGTTCTTGAAATGAGTGTATTTGTCCTTGACTTGATCAGGTAAACAAGATGATCTGCCAATGAAACAAGATTTTTACACTTAAGTAGATATCCTGCTCTTGAAATAAGATGATTGACACGAGTTGTTCCTACTTTATCTTGGTATAGGAGTCAGAATACTCATTCCATCGGCAAATCATCTTATTTACCTGCTCAAATTAAAGTCAAATACACCAATTTCAAGACAATTTCACTCATCTTTAGTTCCGTTTTTGCAGTGTAGCGCTAGCTTACAGCTATGTTATAACTTCCCTGATGCATGTGAGCTTTATGTGGCTCTGAAACATCCGTGTCGTACTGTTAGCTTAGCACGTAGCACGGCTACGGCCCAATTCAGCGTTATTTTGACAACATTCAGCATAACAAAATGCGCTGGATAAAACCTTGCCAGTTAGAGTTGGTGGTTTGTTGTGCTAATTTACTCCATTCATCCTATCCAGGTATGTTCCAGGTTATTCAGCCAGTTGTGGAAGCAGCTGTGGAAATTAATAAATTGGTTTACCAGATTAAATGTCAGTTTTTAGTGTTGGATTGTGTGAATTTCTAAACGAGACTTTAACACAGATGGCACATACCGTATTTTCAGTTATAACCTCATTTAAGCCAAATGCATAGATATAAATGCAGATTTACAGCTGAATAACATGGATGGACTCAAAAAGAAAAAGCTCAAGTTTATAAATCCAAATAAGAGCACGTACTGAAGCCAGTAAGTCAGACTTAAACATGCAGTGTGTTATAAAATAAACCATTTCTGTTAGTGTTGGGTAAAAACGATGCGGGTGGTCTCGGTGAACCCCACCCACTAAACTCTTACCAGACAGCTGGATCAGCTCATGGTACACGATGACATCCTGAGGGTCATTCAGATTACTGGCAAGCGTCGTCACGTCAGAACCAGAGAACTTGTTGGCGCCGTAGATTGCTTTGTTTTCACCGTCGGTCCAGAAGACTCGATCCTGCCAGCACGAAAAGACAGAATTAGATTCAAGTTTACCCCAAGTGTACTTTTATAGGAATAAAAACCATTTACTTGATATTAAAAAACTATGTTTAGGAAAATTTTCTAAGCCGCTTAAAAATCAGACTACCGTATTTTCCCAACTATAAGCTGCTACAAAGTAGTAAGTGCTAATTTTCATTTAGCACATGCAAGCAGCAGGCACAACGGTTATCAGCGGCTTTTATATGTACATTTCCTATTTGTTTATAAAACTTTGTGGGTGCGGCTTATATTGAGGTGCGCTCTATAGTTGGTAAAATACGGTAGATTCAGTCCACAATCATCTGAGACTGGAGACCCAGCATACCTCAAAGACCGTGAGAGCGAAGGGATGAGCCAGGTAGTCTGCAGACTGCAGAACCTTGTTCCTGTTTTCTCCGTTCAGGTCGACACTACAGAGCATGTGCAGCTTTGAGTCGACCCAGTACAGCCGACCTTTGATCAGATCTGGAAGGAAGAGACGAACAAATGTCCAAGTGATGGAGGGAAAAAAGGGAAAATAGGGGCCATTTTCCAGCATAAGGAACGAAAATAACAGTTAAGATACATTTTTAAACATTTAAATTGGTGTTTTTGCTTATAGATCAGCACTTGGACACTAGTTGGTGAGGAAATAATCCAAACGAGCAAAGTTAAAGTATTTACTTGTTCTCTTGTTTTTTGTACATCTGTTAATGGATGTGATTAACTGTTTGTTTTTGTACTTGCTGATGTTTTTATAATGCGAATGGACCCCAGGAACAATAGTCCTTACTATGGTAAATATACAGGACTGTCTCAGAAAATTAGAATATTGTGATAAAGTTCTTTATTTTCTGTAACGCAATTAAAAAAAACAAACAAAAAAAAAAACATGAAATGTCATACATTCTGGATTCATAATAAATCAACTGAAATATCGCAAGCCTTTTATTGTTTTAATATCGCTGATTATGGCGTACAGCTTAAGAAAAATCAAAAATCCTATCTCAAAATATTAGAATATTTCCTCAGACCAAGTAAAAAAAAAAACAGCAAAACAAAATCAAACATTTGAAAATGTGCATTAATGCACTCAGTACTTGGTTGGGAATCGTTTTGCACAGATTAGTGCATCAATGCGGCGTGGCATGGAGGCAATCAGCCTGTGGCATTGCTGAGGTGTTATGGATGCCCAGGATGCTTCAATAGCGGCCTTTAGCTCATTTGCATTGTTGGCTCTGGTGTCTTTCAGCTTCTTCTTCACAATAGCCCACAAATTCTCTATGGGGTTCAGGTCAGGGGAATTGGCAGGCCAATCAAGGACAGTAATGCCATGGTCAGTACACCAGTTACTGTGAGAATCTGATGTCGTCTCTTAACCACTACCATACTTGTGATTTAGTTTACTGAACCAAGCTGAGTGTTTTTCAAGGCTCAGGAAACCCTGCATTGTTTCCAGTTAATTAGACGATTCAAGTGATTAGTTGAATAGCCTACTAGTATACTTTTTATACTTTTTCACGATATTCTAATATTTTGAGATAGGATTTTTGAGTTTTCTTCAGCTGTACGCCATAATCAGCGATATTAAAACAATAAAAGGCTTGCGATATTTCAGTTGATTTGTAATGAATTCAGAATGTATGACATTTCTTTATTTTTTGTAATGCAATTAAAAAACATGAACTTTATCACAATATTCTAATTTTCTGAGACAGTCCTGTTAATAAGAGTGGAGTAGTTATGTCTTTCATTCCTACCCAGAGTGATCCCGTTGGGCCACTGGATGTCTGTTGCCACCAGAACTTGTCGGTCTGCTCCGTTCATACCAGACTTTTCAATCTTAGCTGGCTCTCCCCAGTCAGACCAGTACAGAAACCTGGAGGACCGACACAAACAGAACCGGTCCATTTAGCTGAAAACTCCAGCATGCTCAGTCAAGCAGGAAAAAAAAAAGTCCACCCACCCAGATAAAGGATCTACAGCGATGGATGCGGGTTCTTTCAGGTCTCTGTTGAACAGAACTTTCCTCCTGGTTCCGTTGAAGTTTGCCACAGAAATGGTTTTGGTGCCCAAATCAGACCAGTACAGGTTCTTATAGATCCAGTCCACTGCAATTCCCAGAGGAGTTTGGACGTTGTCGATCACTTTCCTGTGGATGCCAAAGTCCCCTCGCTTATCTAGGAAGGTGCTGAAGAGAAAGACGAAGGTAAATGGACCACATGGTTAAAAACGCATAAATAAAGTGTGTTTAAGATAAAATTACAAGACAGCCCGCTAATGGAGGCCACTTGTACATTATAACAGAACATTTTACGCTAATCTTTGAGCACAACATTTTTTAATTTTTTTGCACCTTCAATTAGGTAACCCAGAAATCTGCCTTAGCTTAAATACCTTTTAAAAAAAAAAAAAAAAGGTTTAAAAGACTGCATTTGATATTGCGCAACAATTTATAAAAAAATCCACATTCAAAAATGACTTTTGATGTAGAGTGTAATTTCTAATTTTCCTGCAAACGTTTAACTAAAAATAACTTTGTTCCAATAATTTCAGGGCAATTTATAAAAAAATTGTTAAACTAAAATTTAGCCAAGTCTAAGAAATGTATTTAGCACAAATGTTTGAAACTTGAGTAACGGGATAGCTCAAATAATTAAAAAATAAATAAATGTTTAAAGCGTAAACTAAAGCAGTGGGCCAAGAGTCAAACCCTGTGGAACTCCATTAAAAACAAGACAAATAAACTTGTTTTTTTTCTCTTTTGATGTAGATTTACAGGTTTGGAAGGTTTTTGTTTTAAGTACACATTTTATTAACACATGTGCTCAACAACATGACAAATCCTATTATTGCTACTGAATAGTTTATTTTTTTCCCCCACTGGAGGTTGATTTCCTAACAAGTCAAAATTTATACAAAGTTATTCTGGTTGCAAATCTGAATTTTAGTTTACAAATCATCTTCCCACCCATATCTAGATAAAAGCTGAAAGATTTATAGTAATTTCAATATTAAATACATCTGTAAGACAAATGTAATGCTCATTATGAAGAAAGGACCCATGTAGTGTACCTGTATATTGCCCTTTGACCCAGGTCGGCCCAGAAGATGGTCTGCTGGTTGAAGTCTGCATCCAGAGCCACAGCGTTTCTCTGCTGCTCCACAATCTGAGTGTACTCCTTCCTCTCCAGACCCAGACGACGAATATCACGCCGGTTAGTGAAGATCAGACACGGCTCCTTACCTGAAGATTGGAGCAGAGTTGGTTAAAAAAAAGCCAGAACACTAGGGAGCCTTTTAACCAACAACTTCTGTAATTGACTCGTGCAGCTTTAGATCCTGCAGCCGAGTTCTCCAGAGCAGGACAGTCGTGTTCCAGACGCTCACCCACAGCCTTGCAGACGCCGGTAGCCGGGTCCATCTGGTAGCCATTGTGGCATTCACACTTGTAGCCTCCCTTCAGGTTGATGCAGATCTGACTGCAAATGCCAGGGTTCATACACTCGTTGATGTCTGCATTGAAAGGAGAGATCATTAGGAGGAAGAAAAAAAAAAAAAAAAGCACAATGCGCTGCACCACAAACATGCTGAAATCTCCTCAGGATTTCTGTTGCATAAGATATAAAAGCGGTAAGTAAGACAAGATGCTAATTCAAGCCCTAACAGCAGTTGGTTTTTGGCCAGAACACACCGTTGCACCCAGCTGTTTGGGACAGAACCAGAAGGTAATTATTCTAACGATCAACAGTTTACTACCAAATGTACATTTGGGAGTAAATCAAGTGCCTCTGAGCAACTGGTGGTGTTTGTAAATGCGTGTAATCCCTTCTAGTATAGATATCCTGAGCAGCGTTTGAAGCCAAGACTGGCTCGGTGTCAGAAACGTATCGGATCAGTGCCTCCAAGAATAGGACCTGTAGGATTTCTGCTTTAAAGCATAGCTGATCGACATACAACACTGAACATTTCAGCCCACAGTAACCGGCACCAACCCAGAGCTACATCCTGCTGCGTCTGTCACCTCCATGGTGAGATTATCTAAAGATGCGTGAAAAGTACAACCTGTGTCTGGTGGAACTCATTTAAAAAAGTCTACATGAAACAAATTATGATCCAATTAAAATCAGATTTTTACCAAATCCAATTTTTTCTCCTTTTCGCCTCACAAAAACTAATTTTAAAAACTTGCTTTTATGTCAAGCATTTTGTCTGAGTTGACCTTAAGTTAAAGTGCAACTGCTGCTAGTGGTTTTACACAATGAGCTGAGAACAGGCTTCATTTAAAAAAAAAAAAAAAAAAAAAAAAAAAAAAAAAAAAAAAAAAAAAAAAAAAGTATTATGGTTAAAAACAAACAAAAAAAAAAACAATTCCTCTTAATATTTTAAAAATATACTTTCCTAAACATATTCAGCATTTCATGTTCTCTTCATGGAAGCGCAATGAGTTCATTGGCAAAATAAAATTCAGATTTAAAATTTTTATAAATTTTAAACTCAAGATTAATTTCTCAGCACCAGATCAAACCTGGACAACTTTGACCAGCAATTAAAAAATTTAAAAGACAAATTTAAATATAAACATGTCTAACATTTTTGTAAAAACAAAAAATGTGCATTGATGCATAAATGGGATTAATCTTGGAATTTCTTCATCATTGTGCTTTGATACAATTACAACCTTTAACTCAAGTCTTATAAATGAATGCTTACATTTACAGTTCAAACAAGAGGCCTGAGAATTTAATCAGCTTTTCTTCAGCCTAATTTTGTCTGCACAGAAAAAAAAAAGAAAAAAAAAATGCAAATCTGACTAATTTAATCAAATTCAACTCTCCGTTGGTCACGTCTGGCGAGTACACAAACGATGTTCAAAGAGGAAATTAAACGGATCTACCTCCGCATGTCTTGTGGTCAATGAGCTGGAGTCCAGGTGTGCAGTCGCATTCGAAGCCGATCACCATGTCTTTGCAGATGTGCGAGCAGCCGCCGTTGTTCAGGAGACACTCGTTTAGGTCTGCAGAAGAAGAAGAAGAAGAAACACTGTGGTTGATATAGGAAGCATCATTATGCACAAAAAATGTCCCTACAAACATGGAGCTAAATTATAAACAACAGGGTAATTTAGCACCTAGCGGTTAACGCTATAGTCTCATTTTGCTAAATTTATACATTTTTCCCACATAGATAAATTTCTTCCACAACTTAATCCTGATTTTAAAAAAAAAGGAATTGAAATGTTAGTTTTATTCCTTTAGTACCTTGTGTCGCCAATTAGCATCATACCTAAATTTACAGTAATTGTAGGCATGACATTTGATAATCTCCATTTTCCCCTGACAGCAAAAAATAAAATGTATTTTTACTGGCATTCAATAAATTATGTAATTTACTGTATATAAATTCAGACATTAAGTTGTATATTGGATTAACAACTAGGATAAAACTAATTTATGCAGCACCAAGTACAGAAATATGCCAATTACTGCAATTTCAAAGCTCTCCTGATCAAATGTACATTTGATATTTAAGAATCCTGGTACTAATGGTCATTTTATGTTGTGCTTTCATATCGAAGGAAAACAGAAAACATCACAAAGCGCAAGGAAAAACAAATTGTCAGCTGTAAAGTAGAGCTGCTGAGTGAAATATTTAACTTTAGAACAATGAAGTCCTTTTTTTTTCTAAAAAAAGTCATCCAGGGTATTTTAATGTTCATCTCATCCTTTCAGGGAGCCTATATAGGGATGTGCATTAATAAAAAGTCATTAAACAAGATTCTGTCATCTTTAAAAAACACACTTACTGCACTCCTTGATTGGCTCGTCGCTCCAATCTGGACAGTCTCTGTTCTTGTTGCACACTTTGCTCATTTCGATGCACTCCCCGCTTCGACACTTGAACTTCTCTGGCCCGTTACACTGAGTCACTGCAGAAACAAGGAAAATGCATAGGGATGTAAACTTCACCATAAATAACAAATACCTTCATATCCAATTAATAGAATATTTAAGGAATTTGTTCTTTGCAGCGTTTAGAGGTTATAAGTTGGTATTTTCCATTAAAGTTGACTGGAAAGCCCTTAAATAGAACCTGACTAGATGAAATGGGGAAAAAGAATCACAAAAAGCAGTCCACCACAGTCCAATCAGAAAGTCAGGAACAGATGGAAACAGTTCTCACTGGTTCTCTGGAGTCCCAAAGCCTTAGAAACAGATCTGTAACCCTTTCAAGACCATCATCCACAAATTGAGAAAACATGGAACTGTGGAGAACCTTCCCAAACATGGCCGCCACGTCTTTTGTGGGTGCTTTGTTGGAGCCAAAAATCCCTCGACACCCATCGGTAGTAACAAGAACCCTTTGATGGCAGCCGTTGCTGCCTAGGGTGCAAAGTCAGCTCACATCAGGCCAACATGGCTGGTTCCCTTATTTAAAGGCTCAGAACTGATTGTCTTTAATTTAATCCAGTTTATATAGCACTAATTTACATCACATCCTCTCAAGACACTTAACAGGACAATTAAATCGACTTCACTTTAATTGGCAAGTTTCTGAACAAGCAATGGTTCCCATTTGCCTCTTAAAGACATTTTAAAGCCCCAAAGATTAAGATTTTCACACTGCCGCACCACCTACTGGTGCGCTAAATGAATTAGAAACAACCCGTTTAAGAGTAATAACTACTATGGAAGCCACAGAGCGTCATAAATGAGAAATGTCAACATGTCCTCCATGTATTTGGTACCAAGCTACAGGTAATATCTACGGTCATTGTGTGAAAATGTTTTTGGCTATGTTACCAAGTCGACTTGTTTTTTCCTAAAGTCGCTTGTAAATTTGGGCTCGTTTCTAAGCGTGCAGTCACCTATTTGGGGTCTTAAAAAAAAAAAAAAAAAAAAAAAAAAAGGAGACGAACAAACGAGACGTCTGCCTGGAGGACTGAGTGGTTGCTGCCCTACAATGCCCAGTTTCTAACAAACTTCACTGTTATATTGAATTAACCCACCTAATTATAGCTGCACCAAACTAGACTTGTTTTCTCCTGGTTATTACTTTACCTTCTCTCTCTCATTGGAAACTACAAAAAACATCTACGGTTGTCTTTGCTTGTTTTCTACTCCACTAGCAACACGTCTTCATATAGGAGACAGATGGGGAAAATGCACATGGCTGACAAGTTTGTGCCTTTGCTGCTGTGCACCGGCGACCATGTGTTTATAAACTACTCATTTAAGTTATGAGAACACTTTCATTTTTGATGTGAGGTTATTAGACTCTAGACCATTTATAAAATACTTGATTTTTGTTAATTAAAAGCCAAATTAGTTACACACTGCCCCTTGAAGTTTAAACGTATAACATGAAAGCCCCTCCTCAACTGATCCAAGTTATCAGACAATGCAGTCAAGTTCAGTTTATTACTCAAATTGGTTATTAGGTCATGGTGAAATTAAAGGGTATAATTTAAATTTAAGCACGACAAAGCAGAAATGTTTCGGCTAAAGTGTTAAAGCAGGGGTGTCAAACTAATTTTGTATTGGGCCACTTTGGCACCATAAAGTAATTAAAAGGGCCGGTTCCACCTGTATGACACTTTTGATTTCATAATTTCATTTCAGTTCACACAAAAAAAATCATAGTAACATAAAACTAGCACCCCTAGGCTGAGTTTATACAGTTTAGCTGCAAAATAAAAGTTGATGTTGGGATGAGTTACACTTTAAACTCTCATTCCATTTTTGGAAATTTCTGGGTTGTTTTATTGTGTTGTGGAAAAACTAACATCTAATGGCAGTGAAAAAACAAAACAAAACAAAAATACAATGTTTTCTACAGGAGGTGCAGTTTTAGCCATTTTATATACAGAATACATGCCTCTACTTCATGACATGATATGGCTTTTTTTGGCTCTTAAGGGGTCAGATAAATTGCCTTGATGGGCCGGATTCGGCCCGCGGGCCTTGAGTTTGACACGTATGTGTCAAAGTATTGATCCTGATTATAAAAACCTGGATTTTAAAAACAAGATTTCTGTAAAGTTTCCTGCACTCACAGTTTTTGCAGTTCAACTCGTCCGACCCGTCGGCGCAGTCTCTGAGGCCGTTACACTGTCTGCTTCCCAGGATGCAGCTTCCATCGTCGCATTTGAACTGATCCGGCCCACAACTACGCACAGCTGCCGCAAACACAGAAAAGTTCAACTTTAATTTGTAAATTCTTAAAAGAATTTAAGAGATTTGATCCCATCTTCAGTCCACAGCTGGATCTAAATGCGCGTCAGGAGGGAAAAAAGCAGACGTAACGTACGACAGTTTGCCTCGTCGCTGCCGTCTTTGCAGTCGGGGTCACCGTCGCATCTCCACTTCTTGTGAATGCATTCTCCAGAGCTGCACTGCATCTCACTGGGCGAGCACTTGGCCGGCGGCGTCGGGTGGCGGCCACAATGAGACGGAGCCTCATCTGACTGGTCCTACAGAGAGAGACGGTCAGCTTTCTAAAGCTCTTATGTGCAGCATTTTAAATGCAAATGTTTGGGTTTTGCAAAACTTCGTGATTATACAGGATATACTGTATACCAGGGGTTCTCAATGTGTCAGAATATCCTAGTTTTAGCACAGCAAATGCCTGCCTTTCATGGTGGAAAATGTGTTATTGTTAAATATTTACAACTTTGATAGAGAAGCCAAGTTTCTCGCAAAAGTGAGAAATTTACTCCTCTGTGACTAATAATTTTCTCTTTAAACTACGACGGCCCCAATGAGTAATATATCAGGAGAATAAAGTCAATCATTTAAAAGTCCTGATACTAATAATCTGATGCTTACGTGCTAAAGAGTTTTATTATTTTACCATTTGTAAAACCAATGCTGAAATATGACTTTATAAGATGCTCAACATTTGTTATTTTACGACAGGGGGACGACTGCACTGTGCTGTAAGAATTCTCCTAAAATTATGTCCAAAAGGGGGTCACCGGTCTCTGAAAAGTTTGGGAACCCTTGCTTTATACCATTAAAAAAAAAAGATTTAGGCAGGAAGGAAAAAAAAAAAAAAAAAAAAAAAAAAAAAAAAAAAAAAAAAAAAAAAAAAGGAAAAGTCTGGCTTTCACAATTAACAGAATATAAACTAAATGTTTTTCTATTTGGTTTATATGGTATATATTCTGTGGCTTCATTTTAATTTCTTTGTCTTGTTTCTGATTGCAGATTTGCACCAAAATAAATCTGGGAGCTTCAAGAACCCAGTCAGACACTAAAGGAGATCTACTTTGAAATGCACAATTGCATTTAAAAAAGTGCACAAGATATTAAGAAACATGTTTTTTTTGTTGTTTTTTTTTTATTTCCCAAAGATCATGGAAACTACCATAGACTCTATTGCAAAACATTTAGCAGAACTTTAGATGCCAAAGGAGGGATCTTCCAATTCCTGCACTCAGACATGTAGCTGAATGAGAACATTTTAGGAGAAGTAGTAAAAGTTCAGACAGCATATCTGAAAATTAAAACAAACTGTTGCCAGAGTAAAGCCTTATTTATCCAATTATCTAGCAAACACCCTAATCATCAGAAACTCCAGCAATCAAGGAACCTCAACACAATCACATTTAAGACTTTATTGCAAAAAGCTTGAAATGTTTTCAGCACTTTGTCACAAAAAAGAAACGGTTTGAGGATTCTCATCGACCATTACTCAAGGCCCTAGGACTGGGCGATATTTACCAAAGATAATGTCATATTTTTAGGCTAAATGCAGATATACGATTTATCAATAATTGTTCATGAATTACAAAGAGTGTTAAAATTGTGCCTGCCGTTTGGATAAAGCTTTGATTCAAACAGTTGTAGATAAATATGTAAATAAAAAAGAAACAGTTGAAAAACACACTGGAATACATAAAAGTATAACTAATGGAACATAGACTATTGTCAAATTGAGATTTTTAAAATCCAGCCCGACTAGGCCCCTAAAAATCTTTTCTGCTTAAATTATTTTGAAACCAACGTGGAAACACCCTAAAGCATTAAAATAAAATAAAAAACACGCCTAGAAAAGTTTAATGGTTTTAAACAGGGCACTGTTAAAACTAAAGTCTGGATTTTTGGAATTCAGATCTAAAAGATTAAAATGTAGAAATAAATGTAGGAATACACTGGATTAAAAAAAAAATGTTTTAGGTTGCAGTAAGGAACATTTTCCTTCATATTTACAGTTAAGCCCAAAGTTATTCATACCCCTTACAGATTTTTAGTTTTTCTTAAGGAAACTTAATTTGTCCAACACGCTTCTTCAGACGGGATGAAATATTAACATTTCAGAGCAGTCCTAACCGGAATCTGATAAATGATCCATCACAGGAGCTGAAGATCAGAGATATGGAGAGAAGGCTTTCCAACCTCAGAGGCTTGGGTAGATAAAGCATCAAAAGATGAGTAGACCAACAGGAAGTTTTATTTATTAAAAGGTTTAACTGCTGTAATGTTGACTACATAAAACAAAAACAAATTCTGACTTGCCCTTTTTAAAAACAGAGCATTTTGTTGGAGGCTCTACTTTTATATCATTTGATAATCACTTGAGCCGCCCCCCCCGGCTAATTTTCTATCAGAAATAAACTTGAAGAACCAAAATAATTATAAAAAATCTACATAATGAATAATTTTGGGCTCCACTGCAGCCAGACGAAGCAAAACTCAAGCGAGTAAATCCCTGAAGCGCGCAGACCAGATGATTTACTCTAGTTTGGGTTAAAACTGGCCAATCAGTCAAGATTGAGACTGATAGGAGGAGCAGGAGGGAGTTTCTCACAGTTTCATCATCCAACAGACGCTCCAGGGAGGAGAACATTCAAGTCTGCAGCAGGGATGGACAACATGAACCCCTTTATTGGAATCATTCTAAAAGGAAAAAGGCATTTAACGCTTCTTTTCACTATTTTTAGGCAACTACATGGCTGTGACACTCAAGGAGCCCCACAAGTGTAGTGAAATAACCAATCGTATAATGTTGCTAGGGAAAATGTATAAATATTTGGCCAATCAAAATCGCCAAAATGAATGGCTTTGGGGCTACTGGAATCATAGCCCTTGCTGCACAGTGATATAGGTATATGGCAAGCCGTTTTAACATAAAGTAATGTAGCTAGCGGTCAGTCAAGCAGTGACGTAGAGATTACGGCGACGGAGAGAGACACACACATTTCGTCATGTGGTAAGAGATTTTGAATATTGGGCTATATGTTGAAAGGATTTTGGAAGGTGCTGTGAACATTTTATCAGGTACATAATTTTGTCAGCTGATATTTTTTTTTCATATTTTGAAATTCTGTTCTGTTTCTGTTCTGAAATCAATTGTGTCATTGTGAAACTGTTTGTCACCAAAGTAGGCAAACACCATACTGTACCGTCATTATCTTCAGCCAAATAGTGAATTTTAGTGTATTTAATACGGTTCCTTTCCAAAATAAGACCTAATATAGCTGTAAATGAATGCATCTGTAAGCTGCTGATTCTGAGAAGGGAATGAAATGCTTATTGTGGAATCGTAGTAATTTTCCGACTTTTAATGTGATGGTATGTACTGGGTTAGGCAGGGAAATCTATTGGCCAGCTCCACCAAGATTCCCCCCCCCCCCCAACCAGGTGCCACTGGGTGTGAAGATTTCCACCCCCAGGCTGCAGGACCATGCGGTCCCGTCCAGCAACGAGGACGCCTCCTCTTACCTGGCAGTCCACGTCGTCGTCGCACACCCAGCTGGCCGGGATGCAGGACGAGTTCCCGCACTGGAACTCGCTGGGAGCGCAGGAGGACGGCGCGCAGTCCACCTCGTCAGACCCGTCGCCGCAGTCGTCCTCGCCGTTGCAAACGAAGTTCCTGGAGATGCAGCGGCCGCTGGCACAGGTGAACTCGTTCAGGGCACAGGTGACGTTACCTGGGGAGGAAGTGGAGGGGGGGGCAGACCAAGCACAGCAGGTTTTAACAGGCCAGAATCATACAGATGGCGATAATGTAACGTTTCCTCAGACCCAGCACGGTTTTATGTTGGAGAGCTGCTGACGTGATCATAATAATATAAAAAAACAGCCCAACGACAAACAATATCTTCCATTTTAACAGTTTAAGTGACACTTAATTGCAACTCAGGGAAAAAAATAAATAAAAAAATCCTGCAGTCTCGATCAGAATGACAACCCTGCTATTTCACAGACTTAACGAGGCAGAGAAGCAAACTGCAGGAAGTGTAACTTTTGAACCAGACAGTTCAGTTTCTGCAGCCCTCAGCATCCCATAATCAATGCTAACGAAGGCTTTCCATGTGCATCTGTTGGTTTTCTTCAGACGCTTAATCAATGGAGAGACAAGAGTCAGTAAAAACAAAAAAAAAAAAAAAATTTCACTCTGATTTTGGTTAGAGGTGAACGTATGAACTGGACAACCACTAGCCGTACGCTCCATTAATCTGGAAGAGTGACACGATAACTTTGCCTTAAGCCCCGGAGGAAACAGCAACAGGTGGGGAAAGGTTCTCTGGTAAGGTGAGACCAAAATGTGACGATTTGGCTTAAATGCAAATATCCATTCATTAAGGTTCTGCAAATTAATATATTTGACCGACTGGATGAGAAACTAAAGCTCAGCGGACAATGGGGACGTTGCGCAATTGTAAATTACAATTAACTGAGCGCAGGATCCACATCAGGATTTATTTTCCAGCATAACGCTGGTGGCATGCGTGTGTTTGTAGAGACGCTGGTGTGTGGGTCCGCCACTTTTCTACATGCATTCCCAAAGCTGGGCTTTTTGTCTAGCTAATAAAAGCTAGCGCTAGCTAATGTGGTGCAAAAGACTGTAGCCGTGGTTGCATCTTGTTTTCCTGCTTATTAAAAAAAAAAAAAAAAAAAAAGAAATACTACTACTACTACTACTACTACTACTACTACTACACAAATCCAGACCCAATTCCAAGTAATAATCTGTGGCAATACTTGAATATTGATGTTCTGAATTTCTCCAGCCAGTCAGACTGATTTTTTTTTTTTTTTTTTTTAGCCCATTCTTTGCATAAATAGAATCTGGGTCTGCAGACGACTCAAACATTGCAGCTGGAAGAGAAGGAGCTTAAGGTTTTGACTCGGGGAGCTGAACATAAATGCAAACCGTTTGTTGGTCCATCAGAATCCCAGGATACATTAAAGCTTGTTGTTGTAACAGGAATGAAAACGGTATCCTCGGGTTTCTCCTCGCACAAAGCTGCAGCATCTAGGCCATAAATCATCCAGCCGTAGACGCGTTGCCACTGATTGCAGCGCTACAAGACTCTCAACTTAAAAACGACCGATTCAAAAAAAGGTCAGCTAATCAGGCGGTGGGAGAGAGGTGCAGAAATGCAGCTTCCACCCACCACAGTTGACTTCGTCCTCTCCTTTGTCGCAGTCCTTCTCGCCGTCACATTTCCAGAAGACGGGGATGCACTGCGTGGTTCCTGGTCCGCAGCTGAACTCGTTCACACGGCACGTCCTCATGTCTGCGTGGAGAGGAAACGTGAGACGCGCCGACGTTAATGCTCACATCCACGACTCGTTAGAGAGAATTAGAGGATTTAAATTAGGCTGAAACGATACAGTGCTGTGCAAAACTGTTGGCTACATTCTTCAGAACTCATTTTAAGATTGATGCAACTTTTAGACACTGGGGAAAGGAATAAATAAAGATTTTCCCCCTTTTACTCATCAAGACCTGGGAAAAGCTAAAAGTCAAATTTTAAAGACTCTTCCAGGCTTTAATCTTCACGCTCTCCTGTAGATCACACAGTTGGCGCCGTCTTTTAAAGTTTAGCCCCGTTTCTGTCCTAGATGCGGCTGTAGGCTGAGATTTTACTGCGACCACACTGCAAAAACAGAACTAAAAATAAGTAAAATTTTCTTTAAAAATTAGTGTATTTGTCCTTGATTTGAGCAGGTAAATAAAATGATTTGCCAATTAAATAAGATTTTTCCACTTAAAATAGGAACAATTCATCTCAGTCATCTTATTTCAAGTGCAGGATGTCTAATTATCTTAGTTTAGGGGTAAAAATACTTATTCCATTGGCAGATAATCTAATTTACTGGCTCAAATCAAGGACAAATAGACTAACTTTAGGAACATTTTACTTGATTTTAGATATGTTTTTGCAGTGCAATTCCCTTTTTCCTCCTCTAGACCTGAAAACTGACTCAGTTTATCTGCTTAACTGCGTTTCTCCATCAGATGAAGCTGCTAAAGGAGCTAGTTTGCCGTTATCCTTTCACTTTCTCCGACATAGAAAGTACTCCTGGGTCAGCGCTTCTGTGCTTTTATGTGTCTCTGCTCCGTCTTCTCTAACCCACAGTGTGTCGAGGCAGATTGCCGTTCAGACGTGGGTAGTAACTAGTTACATTTACTCGAGTAAATTTGAGAAAAAAAAAAGTACTTTTAGGAGCATCTTTACTGCCCTGTCATTTTTACTATAGTAGTCAGACTTGTCACAACTCTTGAGTAAAATTTCTGGCTACTCTTCCTGCTGTAATTAACTTGATGAATAAAGAACAAACTTGTTTTAACTAAAAATGCACCAGAGAGACCAAAACCTGGAGTTTGTTAAAGTGAGACTTCTTATTTGTACATAAACTGTTATTTTTTTTATCTGCTGAGCTCATTGAGCCATTTGGAGGTCAGATGAACGTTCAGTAAACAGATAGTTATTGGAAGTACTTTACACCGAGCTAACATACTATATGTACAATAACTGCTGTATTACTTTCAAGTTTTATGTTGATTTATTTTATTTTTTAGAAAAAAGTGTCTTAAAAAGATTATGTGCAAATTCTGGTGTTTATCAGTCTGATTACATAATTTTTAAATATTAAATCAGCTGTTATGATTAGTCAGTACTTGAGCAGCCTTCCTACTGCATACTTTTACTCTTGAGTAATTTCTTGACTTTTAACCAGTCATAATAAACTAGTTTTTTAAATTACAAAAAAAATCAATTTAATCTAATAAGGATTTAGTTACTTTCCAAACTGATTAAAGCTGATTTTGTTGAGTGCATTGAGACATGATTTGCTAGAAATTGGTACCATGTAAAACTGACTAAATTATATTTTGTACATTAACCATTTAAAGCCAAATAAATGCATTTTCTTCAAGGTTTTCCCTAATTTCTAATATTTAAATGAACAACAATCAGGAAACTTTTACAATCTGATGCCAGAAGAGAGACGGATTAACCCCTGAACACAGGAATGTGAAGGAGGAGCGAGGCGTTTAAAATTAAAGTCACACTCTACAAAACTCCTCCCTGCTGCTGAGTTGAAGGCAACAGCTGCAGCAGTAAAGCCCCCCCCCCCCCCTCCATGTGTCTGGGTTGAACAAACATCAAATACAAGCAGGACCGGGTCATGTTTTCACCAGGAAACAGACTCAAACTGCTATAAATGTGGATCAGAAGATGTGGAACGAGGCTTTATTTAAGATTAAAAATTAACATTTGAGTTCAAGGTGAGTTGCTGATTGGTGCAATTTAAGTTTTTGGAAAAATGAACCCTTGTTAGCAGTATTAGTCCACTATAACAGTCTCCCTAAAGCTAGTGAAGGACTTTATGTTGGGATCAACTTGTTGGCGCAGCCTCAGAGGGTCTAATTCACAGACAAAAACCTGTTTATATACAGCAATGTGTGAAGAAGTTCTAATCTGGTTTGACTCACGGCAGATTTCCACGCTCTCGTCTGAGCCGTCCTCACAGTCTGGTTCCCCGTCGCAGTGCCATCGCTTCGGCACGCACTGACCACTGCGGCACACAAAGTCCACCTCGGCACACGTCTTTTTAACTGAGGAAAGAACGGAGAGAGTGATCAGTGAAGAAAACTACAAAATATAAAATAAAAAGGGGTCCAGTCTACTGTGGCTTTTACAGGTTGATGCGTCGCTGCATTTACTTGTTTTTGCATGAAGTACTTCTGGTCCAGTGTTTGTTTTTTAAAGGTTCATGGTTACTTTGATTCCTGTAGGTTTTGTTTTGCAGACTGTTCAAAAATTTTTTTTTAACATTAACACAATCAGAACCCATTAAACCAAAAGTGCCTAAAGAGCATCAGGCTCCACAAATGAAAACAAGCAGAGAGCAAGACTTAAAACTATGAAAAAGTTGGGTTAAAAATCCAAATAATCCAGATTTAAAATATTGCAAACTATAGCATCATTACAGCTTTTAACTGTAGTAACAGCATCCAGGCACTAGGTGTCAGTTTTCCCACAACACATTAAAACAACCCAGAAGTGTCCAAGAGGAGAAGAAGTGATGCAGAATGATGAGTTTAAAGAGCAATTCAACCCGAAAATCTACTTTTTTGCAGATAAACTGTTCAAATGGACCAAAGGGTGCTACTTTGTTACTGGAGTGAAATTCAGAAATCAAAAAAATAATATCTACACAGGAGCAACCGGCCCTTTTAATGACTCCATGATGCCAAAGTGGCTCTTTACAGAAATGAGTTTGCCTTGCTGGATGCCTGGTACTAGGGGTGTAACCACATTAAAAACTTTATTTCTCATCGGAGGACGCCGTCATCTCTGGCCAGCTGCGATAAGCACGGCTTCTCCTGTGAAAGACGATCAAATTTATCCCTACAATCATTTGCTTGGCTGCGTTTTGGGTTTCTGGTAAAAAGCTAAATGGCCACAGAGTGATGGGCAACAATATGCAAGCACAGCAGAAGAAAAGCCATTACTGTACGCTTAGAAATCAGCTTAATCCGTGAAGACGACATGTTCATTGAATCTTTTTACCGCTTTTATCCTGATTTACTGCTGAATTTACGGCATCCTTGGGTTTTATTGCAGGCCCTTTTCTGTTGTGGAAGACTAAAGATTCAGGAGACATCAGAACCTAAGCACAGCCTCTCTTTGCTCACAGTGATCCTTTATCTCTGCGATGAGTCCAAGGCTGCAGCCGGTCAGATGCTGAAGGAGGCAGAATGCGTCGCTCTGACAACTGATGCATCACAATCCCAGCTTGGGTTCCTGAAGCATCGTTAAAGTCTTGTAGGTATCGTTAAGCCCTAATAATTAATCCTAGACCGCATCTATGCAGGGGAGAAATCCAGACGCCTCTCCCAGGATTGGCTCGTCAAAGCAACAAGCTCATCAGCTCAGCAAGAGTCAGAGTTTTGTAAACTATGCTGGGGGGGAAAAAAAAAAAAAAGATATATATATATATATATATAGATAGAGATATATATATATATATATAGATATATATATATATAGATATAGATATATATAATATATATATATCTAGATATATATATATATATATATATATATACTATATATATATATATATATATATATATATATATATATAAAAAATGAGGAACTGCTGCAAATCAAACAGATTCAAGTCCTTCTGTGGTAAGAAATGTTTAAAATGAAGCAGATCTTTGCTGAAACGCAGACAGGAAATAAAACTTTATAATTCTAGGGAACACAGACCGCTGAAAGTTAACAGGGCTGATAAATTTTAAAAGATGCTAAAGTCAGTTTAAAATGTCAGGTCTGTTAAACTGGGATTTACTGACAGATTTATAGAGACTGACATGACCTCTGCTCCACAACAAGGCTTATAAAGAGACACCATCTCTCAAGGCTTTTAAACTCTTATTTATCCAACAATATTAAAAAATAAAATAAAAAATGATTATAATTAAAAATAATCATAACAGAAAGCAGAGACAGGAACTCCTCCACAACCACAAAGCACCTGCTGCAAAGTCCTGAATGCCAACGGCTTCCTGAGAGATTAACCAGAAGGTAATAAAGTGAATTTAAACCATATAAGTATAGGAATAGTTCCTACAGTTAGATTTGAATTTATGACCAAATGGAAAGCCGACCAATGGATATGAACTAGAGTCACTTTAACGTTGTTAAATTGCACAAACCAAATTGTAATCATATAACTCAAACTTTGAGGATGCAGTTTAATAGTTTCTGCTATTGTATTGTTTATAGAGTCAACTTTAAAATAAAAAAGTCAAACTAACCACTGAGGATGAACCCAATAAACCTTGAGCATCTTCAGACCGTTTTACGACAGGGTCTTCAGTCAGAAGCGCTACAGGAGATTCTTCCTACCGTCAGCACCTACACCTCTGAAGAAACGCCACAACATGAGTTCCAGCAGCGTTTAATCTCCCTTTGGGATTAATAAAGTAATTTTTAATTTGTTCCCATCTAAATGCTGCAGGGACATTTATACTCAGCCACCATCCCGTTTCCACGCATTTAGGTTTAACATTCTCTTTTGTCGTGGATAAAAAGATTTAAGCAGAAACTGGCCTTAAGAAGCAGAGTTTTATAAAGACGTTTAAAAAAAAAAAAAAAGGGAACAAAGGCGCTCAAATCTGAGCCATTACTCGTTTCCTGAAAAAGGAAAACTGGAATAATCTGCTCTGATCACAGCTTCCTCTCTTTAAAAGAGAATAAAATCTGCTGCCATCTCCATCCACCTCCTCCCTTCTTTTATTTAATGACCCAGATAGATGAACATATTGGACACGCTCCCTTACATCCATATTTAGCACCATGTGCCACCGCCCCCCAGGTAAGGCTCTTAAAAAAAAAAGGATTGAAATAAATAAAAAAGGGGCCAAACTGTCACATTTTTTGAATCTAATGCAAACCATGGGTCCAAAGCACGACCGATTCATCCCATCAGAACTTTGAATTACAGTAAACGCTGATCAGCTGCTGTGCTTTCAGGACTTCATGCATCTTTTCAAGCATTTTTTGATCAAAACTAAATTCTGCACCAGATAAAAAAATTTTAACAATTTTTTGCAGGTCAGTGTAAGAGTCCTGGTAGGCGAACTTGTCCACACGTTGCTACCTGTGATCCCACATGGGAATAAATAAAAAATAAAAAAAAAGTGTAACCTACTAGATTGGGTTAAAGTCATAATCAAAATGTGTTAAAGTGTAAATTAGTCGTTGCTTCGGGGCACAGGAAGGAGTCAAATGTGGAAACATTCATAATCATTGTGGCAGAATTATATACACACACGTGCATCTAAAACTAGAATATCAGACAATTTTATTCAGTTTAAAGTATAAAAAAAAAAGGGGATATTTTAAGTTTAACATTTTTCTGTTAATGGTGATTATTTAGCCTTACAGCCAATAGACGTCTAAAAGTTAGTCCCTAAGAAGACTGGAATACGCAAAACGACACAAAAACTGCATTTATTGGAGAAATGTTCCAACCAAAACAACCTGAAGACTGCTGTGGTGGCAGCTCTCCAGGCTTTAAGTTCTTTAGCAATGACCTGAGAACTGCATCTACACATATAAATGGAAAGTTGAGTGGAAGGAAAAAGTCTCGTCTGTCACCTTTAATAATTTTAAATGCTGACGTTCAGACAGGAAACTTTAAAGCACTTCATGCTTCCCTCTGAAGCTTCAAGGAGATGTTTGTCAGCATCACGTTTGTTTTGTGTCCGAGTGAAAATGTCAGCAGATTGTTAATAACTGGTTCATTTAAGCAGCGTTAGGCTCAACTTTAATGTTTTTTTCCTTAACGTCACACTTTCCTTTAACTCTGTGGTCTCAAAAACATCAGAGAGCTTTTAGATGCATCTTTTGCCCTCCACACCTGAATAAAATGGCTAAACTAGCCCGCTAGCATGCAGCCACGGTGTGTTGAAGCAGAGATTCAGCTAAAGGTTGCAGGACTCAAGCCCTGGAGGACTGCAGTTTGAGACCAAAAATGTAAGTGTATAACTGGATTTATTGGTTTTAAAAAGGTTCTGGTAGACGATCCCTGGCATTAATCCTGGTTTTTGGGCTACATTTGTCAACTGTGCTGCATTTTCTGCACAGGTAGGACATCCTCTGCAGCAGCACGTTTACTTTCAGACTTTAACTACATTACAGGGTAAATCTGTTCCATTCAGAGGTTCGGTAAATGTTGCCTCACCACACGAGCTCTCGTCGCTGCCGTCCGTGCAGTCCTCGTCTCCGTCACACTGCCACACGGACGGGATGCAGCGGCCGTTTCCACACTGGAACTGATTGGCTTCACATTCAGTCTTCGTACCTAAAGAAACAGACACAAGGCGGACGGGACGATTTTACTGCAACGCTGCAGCTCAACATGATTTCTACAGCGCTTTACAATACAATGGTTAGCCAATTTAAACAAAAACACCCACACGAAACAATGAGATTATGAGCTTATTTAATGAAGTAAAGTTTCAATTTCTTGTACCGTTACTGCGTTTGTAAAATTTACTGTGTTTTGTTCTAGAAAACGAAAGGAGATCTTGGATCTAAATGAGAATTAAAAAGGGTCAATAACTAAAAACTACAAAAGCCAACATCTCAAACTGAGTTATAAGCCAGGAAGAGAAAAAAATAAGTGTTTTAAGAGAAGATTAAACAGACATATGAAGCAGGTCAGACTCATACTGCATGAAGACATTTATAAAAAAAATAAAAATAAAAAATAAATAAAAGTCTTTTAAACAATCAATCTGAAAAAGGGAACCAGAAGCCAATGGATTGCTGCTAAAACAGGAGAAAAGTGGCTCGTTTTTGGTACCAGCTGCAGCCGAGCCACTAAAGTTCTGTTAAACTCAGTGTGGCAGTATTTTTTAAATAGAGCTGTAAGAAAAATATTAATTGAAATGTCTACATAATGGCATGACAGGAATTATGTAACATTGCTCTGTAACACACACGACAGATTTAATCCGAGAGTCAAAATTCAGATTGCGGTCCAGATGCCAAACTAGGGTTAAACAAATCATAATTATCAGCCCTGTTCATTTTGTTGCTTAACCCAACTATTTTTAAGTAAACACAAAACACTGAATTCAAACTCAATTCAACCAACTTTTACTGAAACTGCAGGTTTCTTAAAAAAAAAAAAAAAATAAAAAAAAAAAAAAAAAAATAAAAAAAAATAAAATAAAAAAAAAAACACCTGCTCTGAACTCTGAAGGGGTGGAGCTTGGTTCCTGGGTCTGCGTTGTGATTGGTTGGGAGGATTTAATGACTAATATTAACCTACACAGCTAGAACTCAAAAAAAAGGAAAACTTATTCCATTGAACTTTTTATTGCTCCTTCCCCACATTATAAGTCTAGCCAGGGGTGGCTCTAGACAGGGGCCCACAGAGGCCTGTGCCCCTGTAGAAATGGTCCTGGCCCCTGTTATGGCCCCTGTACTAAAGACATAAATTAAATAAACTTCTTACGACTATATGCATTGGTGAAGAAACCACCCCTGATTTGTCACTTTGACCAATCTTTTTTTGTACCTTTACAATTTCACCCCAACAAGGGTTTAAAAATCAAGGTGTCTTATTTTTAGCTTGAGCTGTATTGAGCTGGGGTCACAGTTTTCATCTGCTAGATCAGGGATTTGAAACCTGCAGTACCAGAGCCACAAGTGTCTCACTTCATATTATTAAGCGATTAAATATTGCCCTGTTTTATGATTTCATTCTTTTATGTGCCCCTGTAAAAAACACTGGCCCCACCTTGGCCCCCCTGGTAAATTTGGTCTAGAACCACCACTGAGTCTAGCGATGGATATACATTGAGTTATCGTCCAGTCCTAGTACAAACGTGATCCTTTATTGTTCAGGTGTAACAAAACTTTACATCCATTTCTGCGAATGAAATCTAAAAGAAAAACTGGCCTCAATATTCTCATTTATGCCACCTTCTTCCCTCCAGACAGGAACTACAGCTTAAATCCAGTTTGAATAAAAACCTGGTCTTAACTTTAATAAAAAAATAAAATAAAAAGATGGAGGGAAAAAGCCCATATAAACAGGATGTTGTACTTTAAATTTATTACCAGGGTGGAAAACTAAGCTTTTAACTGGAATGAATCATCTCTCCCTGGCATCATTGACATTTTTAAAAAACAGGCCAAGTCTCATTTCCCAACACTTTCAAAACACTCGACTACCGTTTAACAAAAATAAAAAGCCCCAATACGTCACAGTTCATAAACAGGAGAGCTCTCGGTACTGAAACGCATTTTTACCAGCGACAGAAAATTGAGTCAGAGCCAAAATACTTCAAGCAGAAATTTAAGTGTAAAATACAAAAACACATCAGGAAGAGGGGAGGACTAATGCAGCAATTAAATCAAAAACTGAAAGCATCTGAAAAGTTACGGTTCAACATTTTAAAACGTGGCTCAGAAAACAAAAAGAAAGGTTCCCAGACCTTTTCTCCAACTCAGAAAGTCCACTTCTCCAGACTGAAACACTCAGTACATCATTTTTACTTCTAAAACCTGAAAAGATCTTTAAAAAAAAAAAAAAAAAAAAAAAAAAAAAAAGAGGCTGGCTGGATAGATGGATATTAGAATAACTATATCCATCTTTACAGTCTGGTCGGGGAATAAGTCCATTTTCCCTTTGACCTGCAGACCTAAAGCTCTCCTGCTCATTAATGTATAAAATGTTGTGTATAAACTTTGATCAGAAATGCAGACATTTTTAAACAGATCACTAGGAAAAGGGGGAATAAATTCTAGAAATGCTACTTTGCGAGATGGAAAAGCCAACCTGCATGGGAATCTGGTCTGAGGGGGTTGATAAAAGCAGATTTTCCTGCCTGCTCATAACTAGACGTGGATTTCTCTTTAAAGACATTCAGACCGGCACCAAACCCGTGTTGGGATGAGATTATGTTGCAGAGGCTCAGAAACAAAAGCAGCTGCATGGCTTTGTGTATAAAATTAGCAGAACTGCAACAAAACCTTAAAAAAAAAAAAAAAAAAAAAAAAAAAAGTGAGTAAAGCACTAAATTATAAACCGAGTATTGCACATTGTGAAATAATTGAAACTTGTCTAGACTACACATTATAAGATGAGAGATTAGCTTGCTGCTGAAAAGTTGTAGTTATAGGTTTATTTCTGAAAACGTGAAGACAGTTTAATTTAGAAATAAAGACCCAAACAATAAACCTTTCCCCTCGTTTACCTGAAGGTTAAAATGTTCTTTTAGCTCAGCCTGGAACCTGTGTGACCTCCCACTACCGATCTTAATAACTTTTGCTAAACACAACAACAAACCAACTCCTGTTTATGAACAGATGCCAGTTTTAGCAGCGTTTTCATGGAATAACTGCATGTAGTTTCCACTAAAGAACCTATAATAATATTTTAGATCCATTTCCCCCCTCCTCTCTTCATTAAGGTGGAAACTTTTGCCATAAATATCCCACGGAAGAAAATGTTTCCATCCTCTTTTCCCAAAGTTTCTTTAAAATAGAAATCCAGTTCTTTTAAATGACACATTTCCTACAGTAGATTTTTACCATAAAAGTTATTCAGGTAACATTAGTGGCTCTAAAAGACTCGTTTAGTTATACCGGAGACCAAAAATAAATAAAACATAGCTTTGGATCGTGAAGGTAGCAGACCTGTTCTAGTTGGAGCAGGTCTGCTGTAGTTTAATTAAAAACGCTGATAATCTTGCTGTTGAGTTTCATTCTCGCTCCCGGCGGCAGTGAAGCGAGGCTTTCCGGACTGAAGGTCGTTTCTGTGGCTCGGTTTGCTGCAGCTGACATCAGAACGACTCCCGTTCTGAAAATAACTCCGACCTTGAGGCTCGCTCCACGCTGCTGCTGCGGACCAGGTGGCGTAAACGGCGACATTCACCACGTTGTTCAGAGGTTAAAAGCTTCAAATGTTCATATTAAACATTCACCCTAAATTCACTGTTTAAAACAAAACTTGCAGAGAAAAGCAGTCATGATGGAAACCCTTTAGAAAGTGGGTCAGCAGCTCCTCTGGAGAAGCACGTTTCAGTGTGAACCTGAGGAGCGTTGGTCCCGTTCTCCACGTGAAGCGGATGATGGCCCAGATACGACGGCAGAAAACCTCAACCAGCCGTTTTCACTGGAGCTGCCCGTTACACTGCATCGTACAAAGGAGGCACATCATGAAGCCACTTATTTAAGTATAATGCATTAAGGCGACACTTTAATCCAGCATAAACAGGCTTCAGTGCAGAAAGACAGGAAGCAACTTTTCAATAAAACATGGAGATGAAATGATGATTATCCTGGATGTGTTTGCCTTTAACCCACAGAAGACAGACATTAACACTTCATCACAAGTCTTTTCAGCTTTCACCAACATTACTGCGTGTTTTTAAACACATACCAAGCAACCGTAGCCGACACAGAAGTCTCAAAATTCACTGCAGTCATGAAAATAAATTAACTGTAGCATTTGGGTAGTTGTGTCCAACACATCCAGAACACTGAAAATATATGAGATAAACGTGCAAAAAGTCGGATTTTAAAGCCTCTAAACTGGTGCAACATTAGAAATTAACTAAAGTCCAGCTTTCTATGGCTGATGTTCAGTAACAAGGCAGCTATAAATAAGATATTATATTTAGACTGAAACAAGCAAAATAAAGCCATTTCCCTCTTTACCACCAGCCAGACAGTGGAAGAGTTTCAGAATATAATCCCTTTGCAAGATTTACTACTGTGTTTCAGACTATAAAAGGGCACTTAAAAATCCTTAATTCTTCTCAAACATTGATGGTGCACCTTATATAAGATTAATGTTGTGTTTACTGACTGATTTTATGTGGTACAATGCACTCAAATCTGTTAAAATGTTTAAATATGACTTTGGTTAGCAACGAAGCCGTTACGCTCAGTGGATATTAGGAGCATTACGGTACACTGTGTCACTACCTGAGGACCCCTGAGCTGTCTACCAGACTGCCTGACTGTAATGTCTAAACTAGAAGTGCATTCATGTAAGGCAGCCTGGAGTACGTGCTAGCAACAATAAACCTAGTAAGTTAATTCAATATAAAAGTTAAATTTATTTTGGCCTTATGATAGAAACAGGGCAGTGTAGTCCAGCTACTCCGTCCTCCTGATAGAGAGCTGTGGAGGAGTGATATTACATACTAAAGAATATTTAGTGCACCTTATGGTCCAAAGAATACAGTAATCTGCTCCGCCTTAGAAAAAGTCCCACAGTCAGATGGAAATAAGCGATTATGTCCTGGATCAGCAAGTCTTCTGCTGAAAGTCTCACTTGTGTCAAGTTTTATTTTATTATTCTTCTATGTGCTTTTCATGAAAACAAAGACACAAGCTAACGATAAACGGCATCTGCTCTGATGCATAAATCTTCCTGTATTGCTTTGTTAGGTCAGCTCCACCTTGATGAAGCCATTTTACATACTTATCTAAGGCTGTTAAACAATTTCCCTTTGAGACATTTGTGATAAAGCTTTGATTTATTGAGGCCTTTATAATAACTTTATGAAAAGAAACGGTTCATATATTTTTGGTCCATACTGCCCAGCCCAATCATAAGAGTCCAGAAAGGCATTCACCCTGTACGCCAAAGCCATTCACTGCATGGCCCTACTAGAGCTGAATAACTACATAATATTGAAGTTTACAGACGCGTTACTTAATTTTCCATTCCCATGACATCATGACCACTTTCCATGAAGCGAAAGCATCTCAGTCTGTGAAAATCTGTACCAGATGTGGTTATCACGGGCAAAGGAAGCCCGGCCAACAGGCAGCATATGTTTTCATGCAGCGTGGGAGCAATATGCCACCTCAAATACAATAATCCAACACATACTGCCTCCTAGTAGTCCCTTGCTATTTTTGCAATGACAGTTGTGATTCCATAAATTGTGCTCCTCTTGTCATTTCGCTGCCAGCCCAGCAGCCGAAACCAGAAGCAAAAATGAAACCCCAAACATCTCCAGTCACCGTCTGGTACTAAGCTACCAGTTACTAAGACAGAAAACTGCAGCTCCGCTTCTGACAACCTCCAGAGATTCCCTACCATAGAAGAAGACAGAACTTGCAGAGACCCTCGCCAACTCCTTGTTTTAAAAAAAAAAAAAACTTGCATCATTCATCAAACTTCCCAGAACCAAATAAGAAAATTGCATTTCTTTCAGAGAGCTACAACTGGACCTTGCTAGTCTAGTTTTGTATTGACTAATTTATAAAGGTCAGTAGCTCACTTTGGTTGCATCCAAAGTTTTAAACGAAAGATATCATGTCCTGTTGCCGTATTAGTTGTCATTTTGGTGTTTTACACTTTGTTTTTGCTCAGTGTGTTAATAAATAAAGCCTTTCGTGTTTACTATAACAGACGACGTACGTACTGAGCATGTGCAGCAGGGGCTAAAACAAGGAAGCGGCTAACGGCTATTAGCATCTCCCAGTGAAACATTGAAGAAAGGTCCAAGATTCAATGAAAAAATAAAATAAAATGATTCCAAGAGAAAAAAAGCCTGGAAAGTCTCTTGGATTACAGTCTGAACGTTGGTGTTCACTGAAGCGGACGCTAAACCTGCCGAGGCTCAGATGTGACGCAGAGTTGACTGACGTGAGTAAATGTTCTGATATGAGGCTCTAAAAGCTGCTGAAGATCAGTTTATTTAATTAATAATGTTGGTCTTCATTACGCTGAGCTGCTGCTTTATTGTGAGGTGTTGCAGAGGGTCAGACTCAGTCTGGCATTATTTACAAGCGATCTATCAATTAAGCAAACTGCCATGGTAGTTCTGTGATACTGACACTAGATGGCGCCACATCTGTTTATATCTGCTAATCGCGCCCGGTGCTGGGGCCATTTATCCACAAAAAAGGACCATCAAAACACCAATGGGATGGAGGCTTGGTGTATATAACCTTATCTTATTATGAACAAACAAGTTTTTGGTTTTCTATAAGCATTTAACTTGGCTCCACACATGCACTTTGCCAACAAGGACACCAAACCCAGATTAAAATCTTTACCCCAAGCAATAACCTGGGAGTCACTTTAAAAATAAAGTAATTTTTTTCCTGTCATTCATTTCTTGCAGCAAGTGATGTGCCCAACAGCTCCTCCTGTGGCCCTTAGTGTTTTACAGACATGCAATCAGCCGGCTGAAAACACCCTCTTATTTTCTAACTACTTGAAACACTATAAATTATGTTTCCCAGTGATTTAGCAGGAACTGTTTACAAAGCTCCAAAGCAGACCAAACTGCACACAGTCCTGACTCAGAGTCTAAATGCTGACGTACATTTAATGCTGACAAAGCAACAACGATCATGCAAGGCGAGCTTCAAGCTAAACGACTTCATGTTGATCCCAAAATGATGAGACCGAGAAATGCAGCAAGTCAACCTTTCAACGCGATTTACAGAGTTTCTACAAAAACTTCCACACCTTTCCAGACTTCCTGGCCTTTTGCTTACATCCATAGAAAGTTTCCAAGAAAACTAATTTACTGTAGCTGATCCTTTTATTATTAACAAAAACAGCAGGAAAACACCTCAAACAAAGTTGATAGGGGATATTATTCAACAAAAAAATAATTTTGTGGGTTCATCTGCTTTTTGTTTGGAAAGTTTAACACCTGCTCTGGCACTTTTCCATTAATGAGACTTTTAACTGGTGCTGTTGCTCGTTTTGCCTTTAAAAAAGAAACTTCAGGGCTTCATGCGTCGCGGAAGCAACTCAGCAAATTCACATTTTGTTACTGATATGAACCATGCAGACGGCTCAAGGTCAGAGACCCGCTTACCCAGTCCTCCTGGGACCAGAACTAAACAACAGGAGGCACCGTTTGGTTTCTACGCTCCTCAGCTCTGGAACAAACTTTCTGCTGCTGAATCCTTTAAACCAGGACTAAACAAAAACTTTACTGCAGCTTTTAGAAAGAGAATTTCACCATTTTACAGTTTGGATGATAGCCGAGGCGTGAATGATGCAGAAGATTTTAGACGACATTTCATCTACGAGTTCTTTTTTTTTAAAGCGCAAAAGTTTGTATTTAAAACAGCATTAATAGTGCTATATAAACTTTCCTGTAGAAAAAAATAACCAGCTCATTTACTTTTAGTAGGTCCAGCACATCATTGTGACCAGCTTTGGTAATTTCATTAAATCCCCATTTTAGAGCAGAACCTCACTTTAATGAAACATTAAAAAGATAAAACACCTAAACATACAATATTAGGCCAGAAGTTCATGTTTCTGGGTGAACAATTTCCTTTTGTCAGGACATCACTTCCTGGTTTGGTTAAGTTTGAAGTTAAATTGCAGCTTAATGCAACAAATAATCAGCCAGAGCCACAAATCAAGTGAAACACCGTCAGCTCAGTTAAAGAAAAAACAACCTGGTTAGCCATTTAAACCAGACGAGTTACAGTTTAACACTGATCTAAGAGGCTCTGCATTTTAAGAATTTAGCCTTTTGTTCCAGTCTGAACTTCTTTAATATCTATAACAGTAAAATACATTTTATGGTTTATGGATAAAGCTAATATTTTGCCTCTTATCCAGACAAAATCAAAATCCCACACCTTAAGACTGCAGGAGGTCCACCCCTATACAGTTAATTGGAAAAGTGGTCAAATAGTTTCTTTAAAACATGTTTTAAAATCAGTTTTGGCAATTATGCTGCGCAGAACACATACGGTCTAAGTAAAAACTCAGATTTCCCCACTCAGATCCAGTTTTCCTGTAAGTTTGCTTTATTTAAGCATGCAAGAGCTACCTGCACAAAAAACAAAACAAAAAAAAAAAAACGCAGCAGGCAGAATGTCGATGGCACCCTGATCTCTACATTCTGGCAAATTCACAACATAAACTCCTCCTTTAAGATCAAATAACCTTTTCCATCATCTTTACTTTTAAATGTTGAAATTTTAACTCTATAGAAACCTTGAATTCAGCAAAAAGAAAATGCCTTACTTCACATGTTATACTAGCTTGCAAGAACAACAAAGCTTCCAAAAAGGCAGGCTGTTTAAAAATAAACTATTGCCGTATTACAGCAGTGAGAGTATAAAAAGCACTGAGCAACTATAAACTATGGTTGCAGGGAGCGATACAGTCTACTGTGCGCTCCTTTAGGAGCTTATCCCCATGGAGCTGCTGCTCCACGGTTCTACACACAAACCCATCGACCTGCTGCCAGGAAAACTGTCCACTGCACACTTTGATCAAATCAGCCCAACAGCAGACCTCAGCAGATAAAGCAGGTGAACATACCCAGACGAACCAGTTCCTTTTCTCTGCAGTGTCAGACTCCATTTTAAAAACTGACACCTAAAAGAGTCTTTAAAAAAAAATAAAAAATAAGGACCGAGGAAGTGTTAAGCAGCCAAAATGAACCAGTTATTTTAGTCATTTGTTCCTGAAACAAGTCAATATACTCTAAGGATTTTACACTTTAAATTGTTCAAACCAAAGGTTACCACCTCCTTGTTTTTAATGTAATATTCTCTAAAAATGAAGAATTACCAATCAAATATCTTGCATAATTAAGACTGATTGCAGATTAGAGCTCAGAAATTACAGCGCCGCCATCAAGTACCATTTGCAGGCACAGATTTGACAGGCATTGAGCTACATTAAATCATCCCTCAGTTAAAAATAGCAAATTATTGTGCTCTATATAAATGCCGTCACACTGGAGGTCATGGTAATGCAATTTCCCCCAGTAACAAACTGTTGCAGTATGCTCCTGCTTCTACGCCTCCTCCTCTTGGCCACCACGCCGCCCACTTTAAGAACCAAGTGCACCCCCCTCCCCACACGTACACCCCCACTCCTCTTCCCACAGCCGAGGATCTGGGTCTCGCACAGAATCATAGCAACCATGGAGGGGGAAGAGGAAAAAAAAAAAAAAAGGCATAATACATCCATTTTAATCAGGCCAGCCTGCTCCTGCTCTCGTCTCTCACTAATCTGCACGGCCGTTTTGGTCAAATAGTCCCAGAATCTCAAACACCGAGTGTGTTAGGAGCTCGTTTTGGAAAATTAGGCAGTTTACAGGCACCGCAGCAGACGCTGTAGGTGGGAATCCTGGGGATCAGAGCAAATCAGCAGGAAATTAACATCTGCAGCCTTTAGTTTATCATCTAAAGTGTAAATAAAATCCTTACAAACATTAACAAAAAAAATAAATAAATAAATCTAAATTAGAAAGCCAAGATGGAAATAAAAAAAAATCCTCCAGGAATTTTTTGTTAAGACAGTTAAACTTAAGGATTATTCAAGAATACCAGCCAAAAACCAACAAAGTATAAAATTAAGTTTAATATAAAGAGTTCTGCCAAGTAAAAATTTAAAAACTAGTTTATAATGTGAAAACATGCCACAAATTAAAACTAAACCTGCCAAACATTTTAAAGATTTTGAGAAACAAGCACCCCCAAAAAAATACCAACTATAGTAAACCCAATTATGTGAAATATAAAGCCACCATTATAGTAAATGGACTATATGTGCAATTATCCAAATAAATAGAAACAAACCAATTAAATTACCCACAAGATAACATTAAATATTAGCATTATGAACACGACTCTTTAGGTTTGAGTCTACATGTTTTTACCCTGAGGTTTCAGGCCTAAAGGAAAGTAAACGACTTGAAGCCGGCCACTCAGCAGATAATTAGCCCTTCATTGGGATCCCCTGTGGCCGATGATTGGCCTCCATCAACCCCCGCTCCCAGCCGGACCTCGGTTCCCCCCAAATACTCCGAGCTTTAATCCGCATTTCCAAGACGTTAATCCGCAGTTTGCTCCCTTCTTGTCCCCCTTCTGCATTGTTTCCTCCAATGTCGGCTTTCACTTAAAAAGAATAAATAAATAAATTACCAGCGTCACTGAGACTGAGGGGGGGTTGGTGATGATGGCAGAGACGAAAAATCACAAGACACTGACGCAAATACAGCATAGAAGGGGGTTTAAATGTTTAAAATATCAACTAAACCTGGAGCTAATGAGTCATGAGCGGCTAAAGGAGGGGGTTTAAATGTTTAATAGACTAATTCATATGAAAATGTATTAAAAAGAAGGAGAGCAATAACCTGAATTAAACAAATACTGCCGAATTATGCTCAAAAGATGAGGTTTAAAGGAGGGTTTGTTCGCCAATTAGTCGGCTAACAAGTCCACGAAAGGTGCAGCCAAGAGACAGGTGTACGGCTCGGTGAACTGTTAGCTAACCGCCGCGAACACCGGAGGTTTTTCCACAGATTTGACCGACCGCACGGGGCGGGCTCCGGGTGGGAGGGTCACAGCGGGCTCTTACCTTGAACGGTACCGCAGTGCTGAAGCCACATTAGCAGCAGAAGGATCCCCGGTGCGGACGCGACCATCTCTGGTTCGGAGGAATCAACCGTTCGGCCGCCGCTGCTAGCTGAGCTGAGCTGAGCGCCCGCGAGCTGCCTGCCGTCTCCTGGCTCGCGCTGGCCTGCGCCTGCTGTTTATTGGTTCTGCCGGCGGTTGGTCCACGCGCTAACTGCACACACACATCCGCACACACACACACAGGCGAGCGCGCGCGCACACACAGGAACTGTGGAACGGAGCGGTCAGCTTTTATAGTCCGGCGGTAGCTGCGAGGTGGCACGCGCCGCTGAGGACTACGTGCGGGCTGGAAGGAAGGAGGAAAAAAAAAAAAAAAAGGATCCCCACGCGCCGTTTTATAGCGCTCCTACAATCACGGTCCGGGTGGGTTCCCGTTCCGTACACGCCGTTTAAAATCCATTTCACCGAAGCGGTTAACGGTGGCAGACCGGTACCGGGTTGTTATCAGTGCTGCACAGTCAATCACGGAGCCGTGAAGGGGGTTTTCTTCTCGTTCAGCGCGTCTGCTGCGGATTGTTAACTCCTCCATTACCCGCTGAAAAATACTAATAAAAAAATCAATTAACACACCACAAATCATTTTATTCTCACTTTAACTGGACCCAACCTAGAAAATGTGTATCTGAATATTAAATATTGTACAGAACATTAAATAGAATAGCTTTTATATAATAATGTATAACTAGTAAAACAAAAAAAAAATATATAGATAGATAGATATGTATATATATATGTGTGTATATATATATATATATGTGTATATACACACACATATATATATATATATATATATATATATATATATATATATATATATATATATATATATATTATTTGTTGCAACTCTAATTAACATTCCTGTACACTTTAAATATGTGTTGCTGGTTAGTTTTCTTTTCTATTTTTTAGAATATAAAGAATCTTTTAAAAGTATTCACACCCTTGGAAATTGTTTGTATTTTGTGATTGCCACAAACTTTAATGCATTTTGTTCGCATTCAATGCGATCAACCCGAAGAAGTGCATAACTGTAAAGTGGGGGGTACACTGACGCGTAGTTTTCCAATAGTTTTCCACTTTTATCTTTGACGCCACTAAATAAAATCTAGTGCACCTTCAGAAGCTAATTGCTAACGGCGTGTAATTAAACTTTAGTATGAATCCAGCTGGTCTGTGAAGGTCTCGGAGTTTTGTTAAGGGACCTGTAGGGTCATGAAGACCAATCAACATGGAAAGAGGATGGACAAAGTGCAGACTTAAGACATAGACATAGTTTGTACACTTGAAAGATCTCTCCTTTATTCAATAGTGGTAAGAAGAAGGAAAGTTGCCACAAGCCAAGTAGGTGACACAATAAACGTGCAAGAAGGTGGTGCTCTGCTCAGATAACAAACCAAATTCAACTTTGTATAGCCTACATGAAAAACAGTATGTTTAGACGAAAGCTAACATGGCGCGTCCTCATTGTGAGACATTGTGATGGCAGCATCATGCTGTGGGGATGCTCGTCTTCGGGTGACATTGATGACAGATGCAGCTACATGCAAGACAATCCTGGAAGAAAACCTGTTAAAGGCTGCACAAAACTTCAGGACGGAGGCTCACCTTCAGCGGGAGCGGGACCCTAAACATACAATTTAGATTAAAAGTGTATTCATGTGTTGGAACGGCCTAGTCAAAGTCCAGACAAAACGTTCCCTCTTTGGATGTACAAAGCTGGGAGCCACATACACCTAAATATTTCCAGCTATAACTGAAAATTCTACTGTAAAGGTGGACTGAATACCAATGCACACCACAATTTCTATATTTGTTTATCAGTAAAAAACTAAATTTACATTTCAATTCGCATTTTCTTTCCTCCGCACCATTGTAAACTGCTTTGTGTTGGTCTATCACAAAAAAAAATCCAAATAAATACATTACAGTTTCTGGTTATGATGTTGGAGTTCAAATGGTAGGAAGACTTTTTCAAAGTGCTATATAAAAATTGGCTCAAAATATTGATTCAGAAACTAAAACTTGTGACTAAAAGCACAAATAAGCAAGCTGGAAGTGAGACATGACCACACTGACTGAGGGAACCGAACTAACTGGTCCCAGAACTGCAATGAGTGGCTACACAGCAAAACATTGGTCAACCTGTTTTAATCTAAATAGGGTATTTACAACTATACTGAGTGTAAATCTGCTCTAGTGTTGGAGTTAATAGTCAGTAAAAAAATGCAGAAAGACAAACCAAGCCTGAAATATCTCCTGAACGACCAAATAAATGTGCACAAATAGCATAACTACACAAAATGGCCCCCCTAAACACAACAAAACGTGGTTTTTAACAGAACAGCAACCAATAAATATACTCTTAAGGTAAAAACTGAAGCTGAAGTTGTAGACTTAAAGAAGGCTTAGTTGTATCTAACAAACCATTTCAAAAAAGTAAAAAAAAACAAAAAACAACTGGACTTGTTTCTGAATTTTGAAGATGTTTCGCTTCCTATCCAGAAAGCTTTCTCAATTCAAAAAGTCTGGAGTAGTTTGGAGTAATACGCTTTATACTACTGCCCAACAAAGGCCTTGTAATGGCTTATATAACATGCAAATTGAACCGAAACAGGTCCACCCCTTAGTAATGGGGAGTTGTCAGGGTATGCACTCTAAGACAACTTTATTGTCTTAGACTTAGACAATAAAATTTGTCTAAGTCTAAGTCTAAGATATTTATTTTAAATGTTTGGGTGCTAGAAGAGTTCAAGGTTCCCTGTAACAAGTTTCCCAGCCATTTGGAGTAGAAACCAGCCCACAGCATCACATATATCCTCCACTCTACATGACAGTGGGCATGAGTTGCTCTTCCACATGTTCATTACCTGTAGAACCAACTTGAGTGTTTGTTGCTCAACGGTTTGTCTTGTAGTTAACGACCCAGAAGAGTTTATATTTGTGTATGCACACTGCAGGGGAACAATGTGGTGTTTATTTCTAAATAAAAGTTCCTATATATACTGATTAACTCAAAAAAGGAACGTATACGTTTAAAAGATGCTTCAGTGACTTTTATTTCCAGCACTGATTGAATCTCAGGACGTCCATTTTTTGCTGAACAGCGACCCCTGTGGCCATATTCTGTAACGACCTGGCAATTGCCAACACATTGGAAATAATTTATTTCTCTAAATTTATTCTATTTTGCTGTTGGATTTTTTTTTCTTTTTTGTAAGATACAAGTTGGTTAATATTTTTAATTCATTTTGGGCTTAATTCCTGTAAGAAAATATGCTGCTGGATTGTTTTATCATTTAAAATGTGAAATAACTGAATAACAACTTTAAATATTCAGTTTTTAGTTGTTGTTGTTTTTTTTTTTTTTGAATAGCAACAAGTTGCTTAATTTTATCAGATTTTTCACACAGGCTGACACAGAATCTTTGAACCGAACTCGGCTGTTTTTTTTTCTCTCTCCTGTCTGTCTGAAGCAATTTCCCTCCGGTTTGATCAGCAAGCCCGGGGTGTTTCCAGGGGGCTGTGAGCTGCCAGCTTCCACACACTCTCACGCTTCTTATCAGAGGATTAAACCTCATCTTCACTGAGGGCTGATGGCTGCTGATACACCCAAAGGCTCACTCTGTCCCAGTTTCCCTTTTTTTTTAGTTCCCATAAAAACACACAAACCTCATAAACCGCTTATTAATCATGTTCCAGGAAGTGTCAGTGTTTTTCTTCCTTTTACGCACATGCACTCTTTTCATTTAAAAGCAATCTTCTCTTTCCCTGTTAGACTCTGCAGTTGAGAGAAAACTAATATTTGCAGACATGACATGACAGTCTGTGAAGGTGGAAGGAAAACTTCAGCACAGAGCTGCATCTCAGCTCCACCTTCAGCAGCTAAACACTGGCTGCAGGAAAACTGACAAAAATCATTTCACACATTATTTTCTTTTATTGATTGGTGAATTGACTGATTTCTTTTGGCTGATGTTTACATTCACAATGAATGCAAACAAGCAGAGATTAACTCCAAAAGCAATTACAAACGTCACAGACCTAAAAAGTGTGGGCAGAGGGATAAGCTCATAACGCCTACACTGCTTTACAGTCACTTTGACATAAATGGCAGCTCTGGTTTATTTACCAAAGAACAAGAAGAAAAAATTGTGCAGATCACAAAATAATCAAACAGTTTGATTTTCTAATATTTGTCCTAATTTTTACCTTCCTGAGCATCCATTTCCCTCTAGGTTCATAGTTTCTTTATCATCAAACAACCCCTGATTACAGCTTGGAAGAGTATTGCATTCAGTGCAGACTTAAGTTTTAGTAAATCCCTTTTTAAAGGTGTATCATTTAATAAATATGAATTTATTTTGGCCAACATTTGGCCAAGTCGACAAAGGCTTGAAGACCACAAGATAAAATAAACCCCCACAAATTTTATACAGTTTAGTTGAATTTTTTGCTCAGCAATAAACCATGTTTGCAATATTTTAGTGAAAAAAGTCACTTTTGAGGGTGAAAGATCAAAATCATTGTAGATCCAAAACATAAAAATAGATTTCTAGACTTGCCTGATTAAATGTGTAAACATCTATATTGTTTTCATATTTTTAGGGAGATCAGTGGACTTTTACTTTCTTCTTCATACTCAGAGATAAGAACAGGATTTGGGTCGCGCTTTTTTTGAAAATATCTGATTCTATTAGTAAGTTTAATCAATCAAATAAATGCAGACTTGGGTCCAACTGCGATTGCTTTGGAGTAAAAGATCCTGGATATTTGTGGCCCTTTTTATTGCAAAAATCAATGATTATTGAAAGATGAATACTTTGAGTCGCTCCTGATTTCAATGTCAGTCGGAAATTATATGATATGCGTGTCATTTCTTTGTAGTTCTCGTCTTCTGTGAGCTTGTAAGAATTTTACACTTTCCAAACATCTTTAAAACATTTTTTTTCTTGGACAACTGAAGGTCCAGACACAAAAGTAAAGCTGAGTTAATATTTTCAGCACCTGCCATATATTCTTAAACGGGACATCAGACTTGCTATTAATGTGTCTGCTGGTTATGCTGCTCGGATTTGCAACCTAATCTTCCAATGACAACAGACCCCAAAGTTTTAAAACATATATGCAAATATACAAAATGAACATAAAAAAGCATTTTTTTTTTAAATTCAAGTTGTTTATATGTTATCAGCATAAAATTCTGTAGAAAACATCACATTTACATATTTACACTCTTGCTTTTACATATTTACATATAAATATGGACAAAAGCTGCACAGTATAAAACTCAGGAATGTACAAATTCAAAAAGAAACATCTTGATGTCGACAAAAAACACACAAAAACAGACATTTAAGGCACCGTCAGTCCCTGTTTGGTCTTATTGAGTCTTTGAAAACAAGGCTTTGCAACACTGTTAATGTTTTCCCTTTATTTTCAACAAAAATATGAAGACTAACTTCCTGTTTTTACAACCCTGAAATAAAGAAGTTTCCTGATCATGATATTATGAAAGAGCCAGGGTGAACATTTGCTGCTTTTAGCCTTTAATTGGATCTGTTTGGCTCGTTAAGAGGCCTAATTGAAGTCATTTTGGAGGCATGTGGTACACAGACATACTTGTCAGGCTTTTGAAGCGAAGTGTGCGTTTTGTAACAACTTGCTAAACTATAAAAAGCTTAGTCTTTTAAAATGAGTGGTGAAAACTATACAAAAATAAATATCTATAGTTGTAATGTTTTATACATTTATAGAAATATGCTGCAAAAATACAGAAACTGAGAGGCTCTGTGGTTCATTGTTGTGGGGAAATGTGATTTAGGCTGTTAGTTAGCGCCACCTTCTGGACAAAACGCTTCACAAACATCAAACTGCTCACAGGCTCCTGATTAAGAGCAGCAGATTCTGATTTCTAACAAGTTTTCATCCTTCTCCAGGATGACTGCGTGTTCCGTTGAGGCAGTTTGTTTGGAATCGGTTTTGAAGACGCGTCTCCGGCCGCCGGTTTTTGCCATCAGCTGCTCAGGATCTTGGCGTAGGGCTTCTGCAGGCACAGCGAGCCGTGGTGAGGAAGAGGATGGCTGTAGTAGTGTTCAACCAGAGCTGGCAGGTTGGGGAAGGTCAGGTCACTTTCCAGAAACACGCTGCCATCCTGTCGGCCGCCAATAAGAGACGTTAATGAGGTTATTTCCAGAGCAGAATTACTAAAACATGTTATTTCTCATAAAACAGGGGATGTTTTTTTTTGTTTTTTTTGTTTTTACCTCTTCAAACAGCCTGTAGTTTCTGGCCTTGTTTATCCCGACGTCCCAAACCACAAGCACCTGAAATACACATAAAAAATCTCTTATTAATCTTTTATTTTAATTTTTTTTTGCGAGGAGAAGCTGTTTTGTCACACTTTTGACTATTTTAACTTTAAACTTTCAGATTTGTATCAGACATATAAGCAGAAAGTATTGAGTTAGTTTTTTTTTTTTAAAAAGTGGTTTCACAGCTGCCACGCCTTCCCAGAAATTCTCAAAGGATGCAGAAATGATCAGCAACAAATGTTATTTTCAAACGAAATGATCCTAAATCCGTTATTTACCAAGACTTTACTGGAGACATTGTCTGAGGAACGCTGACCCAATATTTCTGAGTCCATAACATTGTGATTTAAAATAACTTTTTCACAACGTTGATTATTATCCAGGCTTGGATTCCGGTAAATGTTTGACAAATCTGTGAAAATTAAAGAAATTGTCAGACGTTTTCATATCTCTTGTAAAGGCCATCTTTAAAATTCCTTTAAAAAAATTCTCTGTGGCAAATTTTGAAAGGCTGGAAGACAAAAGTGAGAGGAGGCAACAGTGTTATCTGGCAGTAACCAAAGCAGCCGATAGGTGATTACTGACAGCAGCAGCTTTGTGGGTTGACGATAAAAAAAGGAGTTTTCAAACATGATTTTAAAAAAGGATAAAAAGCCTGTTCTTTTGGATGTGAGTCGGACTTTCATGCTGTTTTTGGTCAGCAGTGGTTCTGGCCTGGAAAATCTCCCATCAAGGCCACTTTTTTAGTTTTAATGAGCTCTTGGGAGTAATTTTGGTAGGTCGGCAACTCCTGGGAAGGTTCTCCACTGTTCCATGCAGTTTGTTTTCATGTTTGCCCCATTCAGAGGTTATGGTTCTCACTGTGGTTCTCTGGATTTCCAAAGCCTTAGAAATGGTTTTGTGAGACTTTCCAGTCTGATAGATTATAACAACTTTGTTTATTATCTGTTCTTCAGTTTCTTTAGAGCACGGCATAATGTGCTTCTCGCTGAGATCTTCTAACCTACTTCCTAAGCGATTTCTTGATTTTACAGCTAAAATTTTTATATTTGAGAACTGTTTTTTGTATTTATTCAGGTCATATTTGTCTTACATTCAGCTTTGTATGATAAACTGCATTTAAGCGGTGCAAAAAAACAAAAAAAAACAAATGAAGCATGTGAGGGGAGCACACACACCCTCACATCGGTGTAATGTTTGAGAATATTATTTTACTGATTCTTTTTCTTACCTGAGCAGTTTTGGTTCCCGAGTTTCTGATGCCGTACAGTCCGTCCGGCGGATTAGCACAGCACTCCCTGAAAAGCCTGAGGATGCAAACATCAAAAGATGGGTTGTATTATTAGAAGACACTTTTAAGACCCGTCCAGGACAAAAATGCCGCACACATGAAAGCCTCAACATGAATGCATGGCGTAAACTGCCACAGCTGAGAATGATAATAATAAACAAATACAATAAATAGAACAGAGGAGAAACTTTGTGCATTTGCCACTAGGGGGCAGTGACAGCCAAGAAAAGCAGCACAGTTGGTTTTCTGCTTTCAGGGCTTAATTGAAAAGTCTTAGAGAGAGTCTTACTTTTCTACAAAGGCGGTTTCAGTTGAATCAATGAAAACCGAGTCTGGTAGCTGAACCTGCACACAGAAAAAACAACAACACTAATTTAAACAGACTTAACAAAACAATAAAAAATTAAACTTCCTTAAAATGAATTCCCTAAAACGTGTTGATCATATATGATAAATGAGCATTTTTAGCTCATTCAGGTTAAAACTGGTTCAGGTTCTCTTACGTTCTCGTAGTCGTCATCAGAGTCGTTCGCATTTTTGGACAACTTTGATTTCTTCCTTCCTCCAGTGGGGACTTCTTCTCCCAGCGAACGGAAACTTTGCCCGTCTGGAGATGCTCTTCTGGCAAGAAAACATTTGTTAGAGAAGCAGATTCTTCTGTTTACAGTTTCCCTCACTGACCTCTAATATCTATTCAAAGATCAATAAAACAGAAAATCTCTCTCTGGCCTTCAGTGTTTTCAATAAAAGCGTGCTTTTTAAAGAAAATCACAAAAATTCTACATATATTTCAGACTTAAATAACCTTATTTTCCAGATCTTTGTGGCCAGTAATGGTGAAACTAGACCAGGCCTATACAACGTTACTCTGAATGGGATTGTTTTTTTTAACCTTGAGCTAAAATCTAGTTGCTTGGTCCCAACTGTTGAAATAAAAATAATTTGTTTTAAACATCAAAAGGAAAATGCACAGTAGAATATGTGTGAAAGATTTGTATAATAAAAACACATGTTTTTTTTTTTTTTTTACAAAATCAATTGTACCATGGTTATTGGCACCCTTCAGCAATTCATCTATAATAGAAATTGAATTTTTATTTTTAGCAGCGAGCACCTCCTGGTCAGTTTGGTGTGAAATTAACGTCTCATGCCAATTGTAAAGATGTGATGCTCAAGTCCCTAGTTTAAAAAAAAGTCTTTAATTGGATTTTTCAGTGCATTTTATTATCATTCTGGATGGATTTAAGCTTTTTGCTTTTGGGTCTTTTGCTTCTAATTAAGTAAACGAAGGCTAAGCTGTCTGTAGTTAACACAAAACAACAAATACAACCCACAGACTGTAATCAAGTTCAGCAAGATGTCCCATTTGTTCTTTGACTGTGACTTACTGAAAAGGACTCCTTGGCTTGTCTGAAGGCAGCGGTGGCTTGGCTGTTGGTGGAGGCGGTTTAGGTATCGTCGGCTTGTTAAGTCCAGGCTTGAGTAGCGGAGATGCTGGAGGCTTGGAAGGAAGCGATTGGAGAATCGCGTTAACTGAGAGGGAAGACCCCTCGGCGTGGGGAAGTGGCACGGATGGCCTGCTGCGTAGACAGTGGTTTCCCAGTGAGAGGGTACTGGCAGTACTTGGGGAACTGTGGCTCGGACCGTTCAGAACCATCCTGCTGTGTAACTGGTCACAGATAGGCAGAGTAGCAGGCAAGTGGATCTGCACAGCGGAGTGGGGCACTCTCCTATCGTTTCCAGAACCCCCCAGCGAGGTCGCCCGACTGGGAGGAAGAGCAGGTAGAGGTGTTGGAGAAGGGGCCTTCTGCAGGTGAGGGGCAAAAGGGAGCGGAGGGGCAGGGCCTTTGCTTGGTTCTTTCTGAAGGGTTTGGTGTGGAATAGAAGGCTTTATGGGGAGTGGGCTAGTTGGGTTCCTGTGTGGTATTGGGACAGGTGGAGGCGGGCCTTTGTGGACATCTGGACTCAAATTTCGACAGTGTGGGGCTGCTTGAGGCACTGGAGGAGGAGGGTAGGACGGAGGCGGCCCTGTGGGGCGTCCTGTGGAGGGGCAAAAATGACTATTTTAGACTTTAAAAGACCTTCAGTTACTTCAGAGACTAGGCAAGACAATATTCTTGCTCCTCATAGCAAAATGCAAAAAAAAGAAATTACGAATGCCGCAAGATGCGCAGGTGGTTTTACCTGTAGATGTTTGTGGCTCATTAACGTCTGGCTTCAGATAGTCTGGCTCCTCATCCTCATCATCGTCCTCATCAACATAATCTACGCACAAAAATTGCAAATGCTAAAGTTTTACACATATAGATTCAGTGTGTTGCGTTGTTTTACGTGTTAGCATAGTCTTACCATCTTCTGCTGTGTCAACACGGTGTTTGATTTCCATTGGTCTCTCTATAGTGCCATAAAAGTCAGCATCTGAGTCAGAGTCACTGAACAAACAAGGAAAATTTCATTAATTACAGAAATAACACATTTCTGGAATTTGCTGAAAGTTGCACAAAGTAGCAAACTTTGCTTATGATACTGGCTAGGACGCAAATTTACATTTACATCAAAATCCCAATTTTTCTGCCATATGTTGGATTACAAGCAGGCTACTTCATGTAGTGTTGCAATGAATAACACTAATGCAGAAACAAAACAATAAATATAAAACAGAAACAAAAGGCTAAGGGGGTCCTTTATTACACAACTCCTCAAAAAAGAAAAAGAAAAAAAAAGATTCTGGAATCATGAAAGTCAGAATGTATCCATACTTGCTAAAGCTATTTGGCTAGCAAGGTAGCTTCTATTTTATTTTCAATCGATTTACAACTGACTGGTAAACTACTTTTCTTTTACTTAGAATTAGCATAAATGACACAAACGCAAAGATTTAGATTAACTTAAACTTTTTTTTTTGTTTGTTTTAACTGTTGTTCTATTTTATGCCTTTCAGTTAGCCAGAAGCTAACTGCTGGACCTCGAATTAAAACTAAAAAGGGTGGGGTACTTTAAAGCATAATAAAAGAAAATAAATAATACTATGTTTTATATTACACTACTACTTATTACTACAACTACTTATTTTGACAATTATAGAAGTAGATTCTCCAGCAAGTGAACATTCCTGCTTCAGCTATCTAGCTAACTACATAGCTGCTAGATAGCTAACATTTTAGCCCAAAGCCAAGATCTCCCCACAGAGTTATAACCACGTAGACTGAGTTGGATACCAGAAATAAGGATGTTTTTTTAAGTGTACACTACTTTAGGTGACACTAATAACATAAATAAATAAATAAATAAATAATAAATATATGGCACCCTATGTTTGTATAGCAACTTACTTAATAAACTGTTAATTTGTGTGTTTTTTTTTAGTTGATAAGTAGGAAGTTGCACAAAGGTGATCACGTTTTTCTCTTGAGGTTACCTTGAAATGTTGGCTTCTTTTCTGTCATTATAGTGATCTATTTCCCTTCGCAGATATCGCATCCATTTCTGTGAGACAGCAAGAAAAATAAACATTAGCTAACATGAAACAGAAACATAAAACTTCAACATTCGAGCAAGTAAAAACTGCACACTGTGTTCAGTGGCGCTCTCACCCTTCGCTCGTCCTCACTGGCCGCAGAAAAGTACCATGTTCTGTGTTTCTTACTGAAGTGGACGATTTTAAATGGAAAAACATTACTGGATGTTGTCTCCTCCGCTGCTCTCATCACTCTGTAGAATTGAACAAACGCAGAAGTTATGCTTGGTGATTTCTTTGTTCACTGTTAACATATATGGCACACAAACTGGGAAATACAACACACTGGGATGCACAAAAAACCTTAAATGTCTAAAACTTGTGATGGTCATTGCTAGCTATTAACTGTGTGGTGTTGCAGTCAACAGCACACAATCTTGACTATTGACTGGGCAGTAAAATGTAGAAATAACTACCCATACAGTTCAATGTCAAGCCATAGATACAATTCATTTAAAATAGTATCCTTTGAAGTGGTCTCATTGGGCTTGTTTGATGTTCACAAAGTTTTACAGGACAGTATTTGGGCAAATAGCAATAATCCAAACAATACAACCATCAGTAGTTTGGTTTTATCAAGCAGTGTCAGTTAAACAAGTTATAAAACATCAGTGGTAAAGGGTTCTTGGCTGTGAATAATGTTTACTGACCTGTTGTAGCCATTGAGAGAAAACGCTCCCTGTGGTGAGGCTGAGGTGCTGCTTTTGAAGTAGTACACGCACCCCTTGTGGATGATGATGTACCTCAATGGCCCTGTAGACAGCAATGCATAGTAGGAATGTTTTCATCCGTCTAACCTTAAACGTGCGAGCTTAAACAAAGTATAAAGGTATAAAGGATCCACCCCTTTATTCGTTCTACTCACATTTCATGAGACTAAACTGACTGCCTCCTTTCTTGTGGAGGTATCCTGCTGTGGAAACTCCTCCTGGCATTGTGAGGAGATTCTGAGCCCCGATGGCTCGCATCGGCACCGGCCAGTACATCTCTGGAAACGACATGGTTCTGTGGGTAAGGGGGAGAAAAAGCAGCAAAAGATGTAAAAATGTACCTCTATGATACCTGAATGTAATTATAATCAGCCTTATTGTGTCCGGTGAGTTGCTCAAGAGATCCGTTTTTGGTTGCGGAAGCCCCAACAAACGGAAAATCGAGGAAAAACATCCCGGGTTCTTCACAAAAGCTGACTGTACTTCAGAATGCACAGGCGTTACCTCCTGCTGAGCCTTTTGTTAATGCTCTGAATGGCAGCATTTTCCCTCAGCATGCTGACTGTCGAGGATAAAACCGTGGAGGCGAAAGTCGGCATTAAGGCCATGATAATGAAAGCATTCCAGGTGGACTCTTTCCTGTCTGGGTTTACTGGTGCATCTGATCCAGGTCCAACTGTACGTCTGAACTCCTGCATTCTGCCCGGATCAAACCGTCTTCTTGTGCCCTCCCATCAGCTTCCTCTCTCTCTCTCTATCTCTGTCTGGCTTTTGGGGGAATTTTATCTCTTACGTTCTCAGTCTTACATAAGCGCCGTCAAACTGAGATAGCAGTCTACAATGAGCCAGGCAAGGCCTTGTCTATGAGCACAGATGGAGTTCAGATAGGACGTCCTGAGTCCTTTCACTTAGAGAGAGAGAGAGAGAGACAGAGAGAGAGAGAGAGAGAGAGTAGCGTAAACACCCTTAATTAAGTTTTAATCTTCAAATGTGTTTAAATCCAGTTTCCAGTTTATCAGCTACATCAAGACTTCGGGCGGAAAGAGGGTGTGTTCATGTGTGAAAGTCCAGAAAAAAAGGACCTAGAAGAAGTTCATGAGAAAATAACCCCACCTCCCAACGACGATGAAATGTAGTTTTCTCATTTTTTGGTATTCTCTGGAAGACTAATATTAGACACTAACCAGGTTTTTTTAGTATTATATTATTGGTTTATGCTTATTATTAATGTCTTTATCCGACTGACTTTAAAAAATCTACATCTGAGTAGTCTATCAGCTGGACAATTAACCATTTGCTAGTGGTAGTTACTATTTTATTTGCTACATTAGTTGTTACCTTACTGTTTTTCATATCCTACTTGTCTTTTTAGTAGATTAGTTTAGTATTCTAAAAGAAAATATTATGTACTCTCATTACCAAGTTAGAAACCAGTCACTTTTTTTTAAAGTATATGGGAGCCTTTAGAAACCAATGATTTATCAAATGGACAATCAAACATTAGCTCATGCGTCTTTTTTGTGCTAAATTAGGAGTTTCATTTCATGTTTTCATGTCATACTGATTTTATTAGTAGTTCAGTACTTAGCAACCAAGAAACTGTTTGTGAGTGCTTCTTTGTTGATAGATTTATTTTCCTTTGATTTGGTAGTTTTTACCCAAAAGCCTTTTAAAAATCCAATTAAGTCACTAGTTCTGATCTGGATGGCAAGTAACCGCTATCTATTGGTACTTTTTGCTAAATTGGTTGTTTTCTTCCTGATTTAATTATGGTCCCTAGTCCAGCTTTTATCACACATTATTTCCCTCAACTTCTTTGCATCAAAACACAAAGGAAAACTTTCTGTTTTCAGCTGAAACCTTAGGATTATATCTTATTCTGAATAAATGTTAGGCGAATGTTTCGATGTTGCTGCTAATTCAGTCCAAAAAGTAGAATATGTAATTTAAAGCTTTAAAGCAGCCAAATAACCTTTTTTTTTGTCCGTCATTTTTTATCTTGGTTTTAAAAAGACATCAAATCTTTACAAGCATTGTTGGTCTTCATCAAGAAAAATATTTTACAGCAAAAATAAAATATCAGCACAATCAAATTGGCCTTAAATAGATTAAATATCATTTGACTCCACATTAATTAATGTAAGGAAAAAGTGAGAAGGAGCGATGAGACAATATATTTTGCAGAAAGAGGAGGAGTGAAAATGTGTCACTGATAAAACAGAAAAAGCTAATTCTTTGACAGTAAATCACCAGGGATGACCTCTGGCAGCTCTGCCGAGCGTTCATTTAGACATCAAGAGGGAATCCAGATGCAATCAGCTGACGGTCCGATGCTGCGGCTAATACAGACACAACACATACATAACTCTGAAGTGGGTCAACGGCTGCTTATCACCCCCACGAGGATTTCCTGAAGCAACAGCAGGCAAGACTGAAATAACATGACGACATCATGGTTGTGCGCTCAGCGGTTTTCTGTTTTTAACAGGAAGTGGACAGAAATGGCAGAGGAGATTGGGCTTAGGGTGTTCTCCTCATTAAACTGAGAACATATTTCCCATTTTCAGAATGATAAGTAAATTTAACAAAAGGAAGATGTTACTCAGCGATGAGCCAACTCGACACTTTAGCCTGCGTTCCAGTTAACATCAAATTATAAGTGACTGAATATGATAAAATAAGCATATTATAACAGCGTTGCTTTCTGTTGCCTCAATTTACATTCTCTTAAATTTAGGGGGGCGGGGGGAGTTGTTGCATTAAAGTACTTCAGTTTAAAAATGAATATGTAATTCCTGTTGAATGAATTAATCTAATTTGACATATTAATTGTTGTCAACATGTGTTTCACATCAACATGAAGACCAGGGATGTCAAACTAATTTTTATCTTGGGCCACTTTGGCATCATGAAGTCATTTAAAAAGGGCCTTTTGCACTTGTATAGATGATACTTTTGATTTCATAATTTCATTCCAGTTAACATAAAAATGTAAAAAAAAATCACAGCAACATACAATGAGCACCCTAAGGCCCATTTGAACAGTTTATCTGGAAAAACCAAAGTTGATATTGGGGTAAGTCACCTTTTAAACTCATCATTCTGCATCACTTCTTCTCTTTTTGGACATTTCTGGGTTGTTTAAATGCGTTGTGGGAAAACTAAAAGAAAAATCAACATTCACTACAGGGGGCTCAGTTTTAGCCACTTAAAAACTATACAATTTAAAATGATATATGCCTCTACTTTATGACATGATATGCCTTTTTTGGTTCTAACGGGCATGATAAATTGCCTTGATGGGCCGGATTCGGCCCGCAGGCCTTGAGTTTGACATGTGCTATAGACACTCTGGATTACTGGATGTAGCAGTTTATTGAAATAGTTTACATTTTTGTAATGGGTATTTTTTCTGTATGTCCGACATGTCATAGTGATACTGTTTGATTTGAATTTGTTTCTTCTTAAAGAACAGCCATTTAAAAAAATAAATTCCTAGAACTCTTTTCCTCTGTTTGTTTGCATTTTCTTCTGTTTTTCTAGCTGGAGATAACGATCAGAGAAGTGCTGTTTCACAGGAAGGAAAGCACGGGAGCAGCTTACATACCAGACTCACTGGAACATGTTTCCCTTCAGGAAAAAAAACCCGAAGTGTCTGGTCTGAATTTTAGCTGATTTACACATCTGATACCAATCTGCTGTTCCCCTGAGAGAGTTCATCAAGTAACAGCAGGTATGTGGTGAACGAGATCAAGACGACTAACGCAGGTGTTAGGAAAGGAATTTGGCCTTTTGAAAAAATGCATACTGTTTAATTATCACTCCAAAAAGAAAACTATAATACAGCTTAACATTTAATACTGATTACACTGCTTTCATATTAGAAATGTCAGGTTTCTGTCTCTCCAATATAAGTGGCTGTGCAAAAACAGATGTTTAAAGCCCTTTTACAATAAAAAAAAACACAAAAACAAATATATGTTATTAAATCTCTGCAGATCACAGGTACAATGTGTGGTCTGGGGGCCATCTGTGACCCTCAGAATGATTTTGTATGGCTTTTAAGGAGAATTTAACAATGGCATGAATTTGGTTTTGCCAACACAAAGCAGTTGATACAGATTTTAAAACACGTTAAAAAAATTATGTTGCAAAGATAAAAATTTTCTTTGAGCGTTTTTACACCCTATAGTTAATTTGTTTTGGTTTGTGCAGGCTAGAGTGTAGCTCACCACCATCAGCGTGGGAATGAATGGGTTAAATCATATAAGTGCAACAAATTATTTTTGAAAAGATTTCTTGAAAGTCACAGAAGGCATTTTCTTCATCTTTTAAGAAAAAAAGACTCATAGAATTTGTTTATTAGTTTGATTACTGTACCACATCCCACAATGCAACGCAAACCTGGCAACAGGGAGGCGTTTTGGTCAAGTTTCCAGCTTTTACACGGGTAGCTGTGCCGGTTCACATCATAATCGCTCCAGAATCGTACCTAGACCCCCAAATGGTATCGGTTCCTAGTGCGATTGCTGTGTTCACATCTATACAAACGAAGGGAAACTGACCAAAGTTAGTTTTAAATGGACTAAACGCCTCAGGTGTGAAAATACCCTTGAAATGAAAAGATAATAACAAAGAACATCCGGTGACTTTTTGTGAAAATCAGACTTGGACACAATGGTTTATTAAACGTGGCTAAATAAAGCATAGGTGATTAATTTCCTCTTCCTTTTGCAAAAATACCAGACAGACAAACAACAAAGACAGTTAACCTTAAAATGTTAGGATAATGCATGCTGTTTTTTTATTCTCCTTAGATTTGATTAGATTATTTTGCTGGCTTCATTAAAATATTGTGGGTTTATTTGATTGCCGAGCCATAAAAATTAAAAGGGTTTAAGTTAAAAAAAAAAAATCAACATAAAACTTGACATTTTGATCCGTCATTGTAAAACGTTTTGAGACCATTGCAACAGATGACGCTTTTAAAGCTTTTTTTTCCATCAATGGAGACCAGCAGAAGGGGTAGTTGCTCTTTAAAGAGGAAACTGAAACTATTGTAGTTGTACAACGGAAAACCCCTGACAAATCACCTCCCAGGAGAGCATTCCTGGTAAATGACCTCATTAATAAAGCTAAGAAAACCAGAAACGACCCTCTGATTGCACGTAAGTGGAAAAAAAACATTTATAAAATCCTAAACAAATAGAATGACTGAAAGCTGAACACAGTTTTCTTCCTGCTGCTGTAGTCCGCTATAATATAATAACTAAATGCCTTCCTCTTACTCCTGTCTTGCACATTAAAATAACTTTTAGTTGTTAGTTCTGCTTTAAGAAAATAAACCTAAACTGGTTCTCAAGGCCCGTTTATGAACCATCATTTGATTGAGGTGTGTTGAAACAGGGAAAGAACTAAAAGGTGCAGGATGACAGCCGCTGATTGTACAACTATGGACACCCCTGAGATAAGTCATCCATTGGTTTTTCTAAGCAAAGAAATATGTGTTTTAAAAAAAAAACTTCTTATCAGGAGGCGATGCATACGGTAGTATTCATAAGTGCACATATATAGATCAAATTAAAATAAACACCGTGACATCACTGATGATCGTGACAGGTGCAATCACCTGGTTTCTAAACTGAGCACCACCATTAAGTAATAGTTTGCTCAAGCACCTTCTGACTGATGATCAGCCTTCAGCTAACATCAATTATATTGAGTCTGATTTAACCTGAAATAATGTTTCCAACGTTGCACGCTTTGGCCAAAGCCCTGGTCTGCAGAGAGGTGACAAAGGATCTGAAAGTATCAGTCAGGAAAAGGTTGCAAACAGAAATTACACATAAATATTTCACCATGGCACGCTGAAGACAATGATGCATTAAGGGAGAAAACAGAACAACAGCGACAGATAAAAAAAACAGCTAGATGTTGCCCAAACGTAATTCAGGAGTGGGTCAGGGGTTCAGCTAAATACTGGTTGTGTTTTATATTGTGGTGACAAGCTTTTGTGTTCCTCATATATCTGGAATAAGGAGGAAGGTGCACAAAAAAAGCCAAATAAAGCATCCAGATCCGGCTAAATTCTCCTAAATCAGGCGAGTCCAAAGAGCGGCCCGGAGGCCATTTGTGGCCCCTGTACTGACCCCCCCCCCCCAACTCCATTTAGTTAGTTTAGTTTTTAATTAGGGCAATTATTACAGAAATTGTTACAGAAAAGTTAAAATCCTACAACTGAAAAAGATAAATACAACACAAAGTATTCATCTTTTAATAACTTTTGACATCCTTTTTAATTTCATTGCAATATCTATCCAATGATACTTAATTACTCAAATGCAGACTTTGGTGCATTAATTCAATTATTATGACTGGCTCATTACAGCAAGTGTTTCTATGTTGCTAAACCAAAAAGAGTAAAGTTTATTATTGTTAAAGAGTCAAATTAAATTATTCTAAATCATTTCCGAACTGGAAGACAATCCTTTAATACAACAAATGAGTAAAAACCCTTTTTAAAAATGTTTATCTACAGTGATTTACATATTAATTTTCTACAAAGAAATATTGGACTAATTTACTTAAAATTATCATGTTTTGTAGAGCAGGTGTTGTTGTTTTTTTTGGGCCCTCTAGTTCCTTTAACTTGACAGTTTTGGCCTATGTACCGAAAAGTTTGGGCCCCCCTGTCCTAAATGCTTGTGAGAGAACTAGACAACAGCCCATTGGCAAATATCAAACTTATGATGGAACATGGTGGTGGCAGAATTATGCGACTCCCAAAGCCGGTTGGTTTTCACCCATTTTTATCCAGGACACCATGTGTTTTCTTGATGGTTCAACTTTATGACACTCTAGAATAAAAACAGGCGGCAACAAGTGCCCGGAAATGCGTGCTGTGACACCATTTTGGGATCCGTAATTTGACGTAATGGGTTAACCAAGAAGGTTCACCTGTCACAAAAGAGCTTTCTCACCACAAAGGTTTGAGGGCACCTTTTTTTTTTTAAGGGGGGCAATAGGGGATACGAAAAACCTCCAATAGAAGCAGTGACAGATCATTTCCTCATTATGGTTGTTATGTTTATGTTGTTTTTCCGACACAAAGTCTCAGACACGTTTGAATAGTTTGTGCTGGTTTGACTATAAAGCGAACTTTAACTTTAGGTCCTCACTTATTACAGTTCAACTTGGTTTTAACAGCAGAGTCCAATTAACACTATAACAGCTCCAGTTGTTGCGTTATTTTAAAACTAAAATGGACAATCACCCATGAAAGTCACCAAATATTACAGCAAATTGTTCAGAAAAGAGTTGAAATCTATCCCAATTGTAATGTTTACATCGTTTCAAACTTAAAATATTCAACATTCGGCAAAAAGAGTTTTAGGGTGAAACTAAACGCAGGGAAATCAACTTTGTAAAGCCAAGCTCTCCTTCCATGATTACTACATCCTTTGGCCTTTCTGCCTTTATTTTAACCATTAACACCTCCATGTTAAAGGTTCATTATTCAAAAAGGACTCAGTTACAGTCACATGAAACTGAAAGATGGAGACGCGCTGATCAGGGCCTACCTCGACCGACACCAAGGTGAAATTTGCCGATTCCGCTTTTGCTCGACGTTTATTTTCTAAGGTCCAAAACACGTACAAGGTAAAACCCAAATTTGCTGCAGGTTCTTCGACAGTGGCACAAATTTAACCCTATAATGCTAGTTTGCATGCTAAATTTTATGCTACCTGTAATCGATTAAAAATAAATCCCCCGCTCCGACCGTCTATGTGGTTGTGTCCTTGGGCAAGACACGTCTGGTGGTCAGAGGGTCCGGTGGCGCCGATGTCTGGCAGCTTGGCCCCTGTCAGTCTGGCCCAGGGCAGATGTGGCTGCTAGCATAGCTCACCACCGTCAGGGTGTTAATGACTGTAGTGTTAAGAGCTTTACCACAAAGCACGTAGCACTTTCCTCAAAAACCTGATATGCATACTGTGTATATTTGGTTGGGAAAATCGGATTCTACATGATCATTAATGCCTAATGTTTCAATTATGATGCAAATAAAAGATAAACGCAGAGGAATTAAGAGATTATCACCTAACCTTTTTGGAGTTTTACTAAAATTAAAAAGTGCATCACAATGCATGCTGCTGGTTACTGCCTTTATAGTCAGAGAACACTGGGAGTTCTTGCTTTTGATGCATTTATAATGAACAGAGGGCAATAATTGGATGAGTGCATTTCTTCATCCTAAGTGTTGCCGACTGTAGAGAAAGCTGCAGGGGATGCATTAAAGATGCCTCAAAGATCGACAGGCTGAATAAGATCAGACCTTTGAGCAATTAGTTGCTCCTGCAAGTTTTGGAACTTATGAAATAATGGTACCTCCTTTTGGGAATAGCATCGAGTGGAACCATTAATTAGTTCATGCTAATGGATGTTTGGGTCTACCTATTAATTAGGGTTGCACAATTAATCACATTTGCAATATAATCGCAATTTTAAAAGACGCAATTTCAAAATGGCAGAGGTCTGCAAATTTTTGGGCTACGTAAGATTTAACGGATCAGACGCGTCCTTTAGGTGTCGTTAAAATGTTAAAGTGGGTTTGCCTCCACATGGAAGAGAAGAGAGTTGCAGCGGTGAGATAATCTAGAGTTTATATAATCATACTTTTTACCAGAAACTTTCAGGAATCTCACCACAGCATTAAGTAGCGGTCAAACTGTTTAATACATAGACTTGTTTGCTGGTTGCACTTTATGTTCAACAAGCTATTCTCTTGAATAACAACATTCTGATTAATAAAAACAGTTACATTTCTTGTTTTAAATAGTCCTTGTTTACAAACATCTTAATCTACAGGCCCTTTGTTGTTTGTGTTTAATGCAGAGAAAAGTCACAAATAAATTGCAATTATGGTTGAAATATATATCGCAGTTTAGACTTTTGGCGTAATTTTACAGCCCTAAATCGGCTCTCTTCCAGCTGATCGTGTAATCAGTGCATCGTGAAGGAAGAGCGATCATGTTTGTCTGTAGCACCAGATCAGACCTGCGGTTCTTACCTGCACTTTTTACTCTAACAAGCAGATAAATGTTCAAACATGTGGAAATCTGCTATACAGAGCAGAATCATGAAGACAAATCTGTGTTGCTTTTCCACGCGCCCGTGTCAAAGACAGGAAAACATCTGCCGTTGTGCTGCATAGATTTCCACCAGCTGTCAGGTGTCATTTACAGAAAATGCATGGTGGCTAACCCAAGGCTCGGAGTAAAAGCGTGCAACAAGCTCAAACATAACCGTGAAGCCCCCCCTTTCTGTGCGCTGCCTTAAAGGTCAGAGGTAAACCGCCGCTCCAGCTGCGACAGGGCCGTCCGGGCCAGGAAGCAGACGCAGCAGTGAAACGACGCCTTCAAACCCGCAGCACATTTCCTGTTCCCCATCCTGACCACAATAGTTGGTAAAACGTAACTTTTTTTATTTTTTTATGTCAGCACGCAGGTGGGAAAGTGTGAATAGATACTGAAGTGTGAGTAGGTGCAGGTGGGCTTTTGTCAGTGACTTCCTAAGGAAAATAATTATCACACAGCAGGATTTAGCCCTTCACACTGCAAAAGAGAAATAAAAGTAAGTAAAATTTTCTTGAAAGTAGTGTATTTTTCCTTTTATTTGAGCAGCTAAATAAGACTATTTGCCAATGGAATAAGATTTTTACACTTAAAATAATAACAATTACATTTCATTATCTTATTTCAAGTGCAGGATATCTAATAATCTTATTTTAGGGGTAAAAATACTCATTCCATTGGCAAATAGTCTTATTTAGCTGATCAAATAAAGGAAAATATACTGATTTCAAGAACATTTTACTTACTTTTAGTTCCCTTTTTGCAGTGCAGGATAAAAATAGAGGTGTGGAGCCGGGTTTCTGTGGAAGTCATCAGAGCCAAAATCCCAAAAAAACATAAAAGCCACTTTTAAAAATTATTAAAA